>NW_011334416.1:38345-45943 GCF_000735185.1 Notothenia coriiceps
ACACACACACACACACACACACACACACACACACACACACACACAGAAAACACACATTCCAGCATCTCCATTAGCAATTCATGAGCAGCGTCTCATTAGACTTTAAGTTTTACCATAGGCCTCTGAAGTATATGGCTGGAGCAGTTATTAATATTTCATAGCCTCTCATTGAGGAGCTAAAAACGAAGGCGACCCGCTTCCGCTACAAAGTGACTTTTTATTTTATTTTATTCCTCTTCTTCTTCTTCTTCTTCTTCTTCTTCTTCTACTTCTTCTTCATTTTTCCCGCCTCTTCTCCCAGTTCGTTAGACTGTCTCGTATGTTAGCTCCGCTGCCGCTTTTCAGTTTCCTCGCTTCCGATCCCTCTCTGCCACACAGACCTTAACTCAAACTGACTTAATTGGGCTGTCTTTGTTCTGGGGAAATGTGGGCATACCTTCCCCTTCTCCCCAGCAAAGAGAAAGTGAAGAGGGGAGGGAAACGATGGAGACGGAGGAGGAGGAAGAGGAGGAGGAGGAAGAGGAGGGGGGGGAAACGATTGAGGAGAAAACTGAGTGAACCCAGATTCCTCTACGAGAACTCAAATTCAAAGGAGCTTTATGACCGTCAATGAACATAGTAATGCTAAAACAATTTGTACAAAGTGCTACAACAACAAAATAAGAACAAATATAATACAAAATAAGAACTCTAAACATCAGCGATACATGTTGCACAACAGGAGAACATTGAACATGCATGCCAGCGATAACATGTAATTAAAAATCAAAGAAAGTGTGTGCCATGCTTGGATTATGAAGAGGGGGACTCAAGGGTTTGGAAGGGGGGATGTGTGTGTTTGTGTGTGTGTGTGTGTGTGTGTGTGTGTGTGTGTGTGTGTGTGTGTGTGTGTGTGTGTGTGTGTGGATTCTCCAGGGTTCACAGGGTGTCTGTCAGACTGGCAGACAGGAGCTCTGCCCCCGAAACAAACCCATGCATGAATAAGTCAATAAAGTTGTGTGTGTGTGTGTGTGTGTGTGTGTGTGTGTGTGTGTGTGTGTGTGTGTGTGTGTGTGTGTGTGTGTGTGTGTGTGAGAGAGAGGACGAGGGTGATGAGGAGGCGTCTTGTTTCCCAGCGTCTGTGACAATGAGACAGACGCCACATTCCCTCACAATGAGAAACAGACAGAGAGAGAGAGGAAGAGTGATCAAAACCAGATAGAGGGTGAGGGGGGGAGAGTGCTTTGAATCGGTTGGGACAGTTACAGCATGCTTGCACGTTGCACGAAATCGCTTGGAAGCAAAAGTATTTGGAGTATTCTGTGTGTGTGTGTGTGTGTGTGTGTGTGTGTGTGTGTGTGTGTGTGTGTGTGTGTGTGTGTGTGTGTGTGTGGGTGTGTGGGTGTGTGTGTTTGTGTGTGTGTTGTTGGGGTTCTGCAATGGCCTTGGACCCATATGAACCCGACTGGTATCGCGAAATGCAAACCAAAGGTTACATTTTTGTAATTAATTTATGCAAAAGATCGAGATATGCTTGGTTCAGATCGGCACAGGTGTTGTGATAAGTTGCAAGACCTTTAAAGATATTATGTCTAAATAATTAACACACGTTATTTCAAGGCTCAATGTGTGAATGTAATAATACAACAATATTAGAGCGTACAGAGATGAACCCTCTCTCCTCTCTGTGGCATCCAGGCTAATTCACGATGTTAGCCGCACGCTGTATTCTTTACACTTTCCTTTTTCTAAATTAGCATTGAACCTCTACTCCAAACACAAAACACACAAGCCCAACATTTACGAGTGGTTGCCTAACCTTAACGATACAATGACCATTTGTCTACAAACCTTCAGAGTACTTCAGACTTTCCAGCGTTGGCATTGGACTCAATCTGAAGGGTTTTGCAGAAACATTTTAACCCTTCTGCTCAGCAATGGGGTCCGACGCAATGTTTTGTGTGTGCGGAGGATAGTTTTTTAACAACAAGTGGTCCAAGGCCCATTCTAGAGAATTCTGTCCAATGGAGGTCTTATGGGTGCCTTTCGTTAACAATTCATTAACCAAAGTTTGTTTGCAAAGACCTCTTTTGAGTTCTTTTCAATGTTTATGGTTGTCATGTTGTTTGGTGCGTTGGCATTGGTCTCAATCAGAATCAGAATCAGAAACAGGTTTATTGCCAGGCAGGTTCACACATACGGGGAATTTGACTTGATGTCATGGTGCATACATAAAATATAAAACAAGAAATCTTTAAGGACACCGTAATAAAATATAGTTAAATAGCAATAAAATAAAGCAGTAATTTACTTTGAAATAGAATGCTATGCATGAATTATAGGATATAAAATATGAACTATGAAACAATAAATATGTGCAGTAAGCAGTATGAACATTGTGTGCATTAATGTAATGCATATAGAGACTACGTTGTGGCTGAGGTAAGTGTCAGTGGGGGGGGGCGGGCCTTGTTTAAGAGGCCGGTAGCGGAGGGGAAGAGACTGTTCAGGTGGCGAGAGGTTTTGGTCCTTAGGGGAGGGGGGTGAACAGTTTGTGTCCTGGTGGGAGGGGTCGGCCACTATCTTCCCTGCTAAAGGGTTTTGCAGAAACATCTTATCCTTCTGCTCAACAAAATGCTTCAATGGATTCAGAACAAATGAAGGAAAGAGAAAAATGTGATAAACCAGAAGCCGACCTGAACTAGATTCCAAACGTCATACTTTGTCGAGGCTAACCGGGTTCATTTCCGGTTCTCTTTTGCAGGTTGAGGGTGGTGAGAGGTGAAACCCTTCAGGTGTTAACATGTTGAAACTCCACAGTTACATATCGCTCATGTTCTCTTCAATATGACGGAGCAGTCCCGGGAAATTAAAGCAATGATTTAATAAGAACCAATGAAGTCAGAGAGGGAGAAACAGAGGAAAAGCACTGTTAGCTCACCAGGCTAACACTACGTGTCGGCTACATGCTGTTTCCTGTCATAGCTTCTTTTCCCACTGAGCACTGAATATTATGTTGAAACAAATAACACAACACTTCAGTAGCCAACCTTTTTGTACATATTGGATGATTCTGCAGCTGTTCTAAATCCAATGGAGGTTGTAGTAACCTTAACCATACCTTAACTATAGTTTGTTTGCAAAAAAAAACGATTTCGAATTTGTTAACTTTCCTTGGTTGTCATGTACTTGTATTGGACTAAATCAAAAGGGTTTCGCAAAAACATCTTAGCCTTCTTCTCAACAACGGGGTTAAACAGAGCACAACCAGTGAAAGAAAGACAGACATCTCTCTTTAAATGTCATTTTAAATGAACCAGAAGTCGAATCCAGACTCACAACCCGACCTGAGCTGGATCCCGAGGCGTTGAGGTTGGTGAGAGGTGAAACCCTTCAGGTGTTAATATGTCTGAACTCTGCAGTTACACATCGCTCCCTTGACACGCATGTTCTCCTCAATGTGACGGCGCAGGCCAGGGGAATGAAAGAAATGATTTAATAATAAGAGAGGGAGGAAAGACATGTGGGGAGTAACGAGGGAGGGAGGGGTGAGTAGTGACGCAGAGAGAGAAACTGGGATGGAAACAATTCAGTGTCCTTGGAAACCAATAAGGCTAATTTGAATTTGAGACTAAGGACTTATTCTTCTTTCTTCCTTCACCTCGTATGACCTCCTCCTCTTCGTCCTTCTTCGTCTACGCTCCCCAATCAGTTTAATCTCCCCCCTCTCATCCCTTTCCTCCCTCTTTCTCCCTCTTTCCATGATGGATGGGCTCTGTGAACACTCGCCTAAGCGCTCTGTCAGATCTGCGTAGTAAAAAGAAAATCTGGAGGTTCACTCGGGGACACTTAACGTAATTTCTCAGCGCCTCTGGATCTGGATCTGGTTGTGGTCGTGTGTGTTAGCCATGGGAAAGCTGCAGCATGCACGAAAAGGAGGAAGGAGGAATAGATCCATTTTATATATTTGCAAAATGTTTTGGGGAATGTGTGGAAGGTGTTTCACATTTACATACAATATCATCTCCAAACACTGGTTGCCAATCCCTTCACACAAATAACATTGAGTCTAAATCAGCAAATTGTACTTTAAGGTGGTTTTTAAAGCACTTTTTGTTTATTTATAGTCTTTTTAATTTGAATTGTACAATGCCATGTCTTTTATGCTACTGCAACACACACATTTCCCACATTGGGATCAATAAAGGACTATCTTATCTTACCTCTTATCTGAATGTCTTTTTTTAGCTGCACAGTTTTTAATGGACCTATTTTAGATCCTGAAACCATGGTGCGGCATTTCATCTTGAAGTAAAGAAATCAGGAGGTTCACTCGGGGACACTTAACGTCATCTCTAAACGTCTCTGGATCTGGTTGTGGTCATGTGTGTTAGCCATTGGAACCGCATGAAAAGAAGGAAGCATTTGGGCTTTTGTTTTTTCAAGGTCTCCCTCTTTTTTCCTCCCCCCCCCCATCTTTACAAGTCCTCCTCTTTCAACATCTTCACCATAACCCCCTCCAGCCCTCCTCACTCTTTTCCTCCCCTTCTCTCTTTTCTCTCGCTGTCTGCAATGGTCGGGGGGGAGACAGTTGGCAGGATGCAGGCTTGCTGCCATGGCAACAGCAACCCTACCCTCTCCCCAAGGTCTCCTTAGCAACTAGTAGCTTGGCATTGTAGTAATGAGCCGGCCCAGCATGCCACACTAGGACGAGATGTGTTTGTGTTTGTGTGTGTGTGTGTGTGTGTGTGTGTGTGTGTGTGTGTGTGTGTGTGTGTGTGTGTGTGTGTGTGTGTGTGTGTGTGTGTGTGTGTGTTTGGTGTGGAGTAAGATTGGTCTCGATGTTATTAGGTGAACTGATACGACTATCTGTGTGTAAATGTGTGAATTGTACATTTAACATACCTTCCTTAAATGCAAAAGACAGATTTGTTAACTTGAATTTGTTATTAGGGTGTCAACTTACTCAGCAGACACAAAAAATCTCACCAACTATCTACCGCACTTTTCCCTCGAGTAAAACACATCCTCGTCCTCGATGCTACTCGGTTAAAATGAGTTAGTCAAAGCCATACGACAAATCGATCCATCTGCTGACTGTTGGACATTATGAGAGGGACAGCCTGCTATCAAACTTTACCCTTTTTTTAAAGCTAAGAATCTCCTCTTTCCAACGGTTTATACAACTCAACATGTGATCCAGGGTTAATGATTTTGATAGAGCAGGTCATAAATATACATGCAGGATACAAAGTCACACCAATAATATTGACTTTCAATAAGACAAACCTTTTTAAGTGCGTATCAAATAAACAACAATATGTAGATCCCTCTCCTCGCTGGCAATTTCTCGTCCAAAATTGCATCCACTAAATGGAAATGTACAGCCTTGTTGTTAAAGATTGACAGTCACACATCACACAGAGAATCAGACTTTTTTTCCCTTTTGAAAACTGGCATACTTCAAAAGAGCTGATGTGTTGCTGATGAGAGATGAGTTCTCAAGAAGTGCGACAGTTTTGTGTGAATTGGCAAAAATAATTGACTGGGAATGAAACCATCAATCTCAAGTCGGGTGAAATTTCTTTTTGAAAGGTGTATTCAAAGCTGGATGAGTAAAAAAAAGGATGAATCCAACAATATTGTGTAGTATTTATCGTAGGCAATGAGTGTACTACTCTCGAAACTTCTGTGTATCAGTTAGAATCAGAACATGTTATTTATCCCAGAGGAAATTGGGTTTGTGACAGTTCCTCCATTAAATTGTTTTGCATATCTACAGTATATATTAAACTGGTATCAGGTAACACAGAAGCAGTAAAGATTGAGTTCATATACCCATAAAAAACAGAAAGACATTGCCAGTTGCAGTGAAATATGATATGATTTGTTTTGATAATTGTTCTGACGTCGCTCTGGGGATTTAGTCCAACGTTTAGCCGAAGCTGACGAAAAGGTTTTGGTAGATTAAGTTACACAAATGTAAAATATGCAGTCATGTGTGTAGGTTAATTTCACGTGCTAATATGAAATGGCAACATAGCGAGATCCGAGAAAAAACACGTCATACTGAAAGCAGAAGCTAATTCGGCTAACGCAGATAGCTATAGCTACATTTAGCTTCAGTTGAATTTCAACTCAACAAGAGTCATCGACTTGGTTCTTTATATTCTATAGTGTTGGTCATTTAATGAATGCATCACTTTACATGGATCTTAAATTGTGGTGGAAAAAGATTTACTGCTTCTCGCTACATCCCCTGAGTTTCCATGGAAAAATATGACGTTAGCATGGTGGACATGTTGCTATTGGACTTCCTTTCAAACAGTAATCAGTGAGATCTGTTTGGAAAACATTTGAAACAATGTCTTTCTTTTTGAAACTTTAATGAATATTCAATACAGAGCGTTTTAGGGTCAGGATTAAGATACTTTTTAGCCCTTACCTATAATTGAGGTACTGACATGTTCAGAAAAGTGTTTTCCATATTGATGTATGTATGAAAGGCCAAAGGTAGATTTTATAATCCCGACGTAAGAGATGGTTGTTTCTCTCCTGGTGTTATCTAGAAACCTTTGACGCTGTTTTTAAGCAGGATTGTGGACGTCAATGTTCCTCAAAAACAATAACCATTGCTACAAAAAAGTGTGGATCAGATTGATGAAGCTTCTCAGGTTGTTGTTATTTAAGTACAGAAATAACTCTCTTATGTTTATCTTAATTCGACACTTAAAGAGTATTGGGCGCTATAACAATTTCTTCTCCCACGCAGATAGCTACATGTTAGCTTCTGCTGAACATTAAACTTGAAGACATGGACTTGTTTCTTTATATTCTTAAGGTGTTCTTTTTATTCAAAGCTTCAGCCTTTTGGTTATTCATGCATGAAAGGCTCATATCAGATCTCATTATCTGGACGTATAAGAGATAGTTGTTTCTGTGCAGGTGTTAGCATGTTCTCAATCTCTCTAAGTCAATCTTGCCTTTGTTGCCTTTTTGTTATTAACGTGTGTTACGTTTCCTCCTAAACTAGGGGCACAAAGGGAAGTAACAAATTATAAAAATAACCGGGAGAGAGAGAAAAGAGAGAGGAAACTGATGTGGCAAAATTAGCAGATAATGTTTAATTGTTCAAAAACAAAGAAGAGGGATCACCAGCCAATTTACACAACAAACTTAAGACAAACTAAGAACAACTTTCTCCTAAAAGAAAGTGATTAAAGTACTCAATGCACACAGATAAACTGGAGCACATCTCCTACCAATGAACAAAACACAATTTGTATTAACGTGCCATTGAGACTCATATCAGATCTCATTATCTGGACGTATAAGAGATAGTTGTTTCTGGGCAGGTGTTTCTCAGCATGTTCCTAATCTCTCTAAGTCAATCTTGCCTTTGTTGCCTTTTTGTTATTAACGTGCCGTTGAGAACATCTCCTCCTGCTTTGGTCTCAGACTGGGGATGGTGAGTTTGTTGGAGGTGTGGATGGATGTGACAGTTGAGGTGGGTGGTGTCTCTGTGGAGACCTGATGGCAGGTGTGATCCGTTCCCCAGCTTCTCCTCGGGGTCCTAAAGGCCTCTCGAGGCTCCACCTGGAGTGTGAAAGCTCCCCGGG
>NW_011334416.1:45949-46475 GCF_000735185.1 Notothenia coriiceps
GGGGGGGGGGGGGGGGGGGAATCACAGCTGTGCAAGTGAGCTCCTCTTATGAGCGCGAGTCAAAGGTGGAGGTCACAGGATTACGTTTACTTTGTTACTGTAATTGCAGGGCTTTCTTTTCTGGATTTGCGTTTTAAAGGTCACCTATTATGCAAAATCCACTTGTCCATGTCTCTTCTACATCAACATGTGTCCCCTCTTCTTCATGTCTCTTCTACATCAACATGTGTCCCCTTTTCTTCATGTCTCTTCTACATCAACATGTGTCCCCTCTTCTTCATGTCTCTTCTACATCAACATGTGTCCCCTCTTCTTCATGTCTCTTCTACATCAACATGTGTCCCCTCTGTGTAAAGAGATTCTGAAAGTTTCAGGAAAAAAGATTCTCTCTCTTTTTGTCCTGATCCATTTATATAAAAACCTGTCTGAAAATGAGCTGATCAGATTTTGGCCACTTTATGATGTCATAACGATGTTTTGGCTTGTGTAACCATTAGCCAATCACCAACCAAGGTAACACCCCCCC
>NW_011334416.1:46520-60643 GCF_000735185.1 Notothenia coriiceps
TTATTTCACCATAATTTGCAAATAAAGTCTTAAATCAGACAATAGTGATTTTCTGATTTCCTTTTTCTCATTGTCTTCTCATAGTTGAGGTATACCCTACGGATGAAAATTAAGAGCTCATCTCATCATTTTAGTGGAGAGACTTGCAATTGGTGGCTGATTAATATTTTGCCCAACTGTTGTGGTAGACTATTAGTTTTTATTTCAAGGATAAAGTTATTAGTAAGAACAGGCTTTTCTTTTTTTTTTATACAAGTTATTGATTACACAATATAATTATTCTCACATTCTTCTTTCGCTTGTGTTGTATTCTTCGACCTGCAAACCAAATCTGGATCTCTATATGTCTTGATAGATTACGCTGTGATATAGTGTGAACTATTTCTACGTTGGTCTGGAATTGAGTTCAGAGAGTAATGAGGTGTTAGGTGTCTTGAGTGCCTACTCTTAGCACTCAGAGTCTAGATCACAGAGTGTGTTAAGTTCTATGCCCTGTTATATATCAACTGATAGAATAGATACTTATTAAATTTAGTCGAGTGTTTATTTCCATGTCATAGCCACTACTTCATATGAATACACTTCTTTTAATAATGGTCGTATTTTAAGAGAAAAACTCATTTGTCAACAGGGAAGAAAAGACTACACATGAGGTGACATGTACCACAAGGAGACGACGAGGGAAAAGAAGAGAAAGGTAGAATGACAAAGAAAAAAAAGAGAGTGTAATTGGCAAAAACGAAAGCAAACAGAGAAAAAAGAGAGGGAAAAGAAAGAGAATGAAGAGAACATAAGATCAGAAAAAAAGACAGAGATGAGAGAGAAAGAAGAAAGAGAAAATGGGATGAAATCGTAAGTGATTAATAAAGAGAGAAAGAAAAGAATAGAGAGAAAAAGAGTGTTATGGTTCTATGTTCCTGTTGGACAGCGATAGAGGATGGTTAGGTTCTATGTTCCTGTGGGATCAGCTGGATAGAGTGTTATGGTTCTAGGTCCTGTTGGATCAGCTGATAGAGGTGGCTTATGGTTCAAAGTTCCTGAGGATCAGCGATAGAGGTGTTATGTCTATGTTCTGTTGAGGATCAGCTGATAGTATGGTGTTATGTTCTATGTTCCTGTTGATCAGCTGATGGAGGTGTCTATGGTTCTATGTTCTGTAAGATCAGCTGATAGAGGTGTTACAGGTTCTAATGTTCTGTAGATCAGCTGATCAACAGGAACATAGAACCATACACCTCTATCAGCTGATCTAAAGAACATAGAACGCTTAACACCTCTATCACGCGATCTACAGGAACATAGAACCATAAACCTCCATCAGCTGATCCCACAGGAACATAGAACCATAAATCACTCCTATCAGCTGATCACAGGACTCAAGAAACCATACACCTCTATCAGCTGACCATCAGGAACATAGAACCATAACACCTCTATCAGCGAATCCAAAGGAACATAGAACCATAACACCTCTATCAGCTCGATCCACAGGAACATAAGAACATAACATCTCTATCACTGGATCCACAGGGACATAGAACCATAACCAGCCGCCCTCCCCCCCCGTGGGGAGGGGCTCCTTATTTTCATCTAAGTGAAAGTAACAGAATCAGCACTTTGGAAACAGGGCTGAAACAGAGGGGATTATGGGTAATGCTGCAATGATCTGTTTGGTGTTTCAGCCAATCAGAGACAGGCTTTGTATATATCTGAGACCTATAACATATTGATGAAAAACAGCATAATAAGGACCTTTAAAGGCTGATTTGGCAGACTGTTTTGAGGTTTCGCAGCAAAAACTGCATGGCTGCAACAAATCTGCAATATCACTATAATATTACCTCATGCAAGGGGGGGATGTATTTGACAGTGAAGTATGTCTATGAATAGGAACAACATTGATTTTCATGCACTTTCTAACGCAGTGAAAATCTATGTCATAGCAGTGAGGGCCCAGGAAATAGCGGGAAATGTTGGTTTTTAATGGGATTCAATGGGAAAATTGTTACCATTAAGGTTTTGGCTGTCTGTATGATTTTCAAGTTTTTACAATCAATTCAACTAGAACCTACAGTTATGTACAGTGCTCCATTTTAAGTTGCTTTTTGGCACTACTTCTTTTAAAGTGTTTTTTGCAGTCTGTATTTTGGATCAAAAACTAAATTTCTATCTTATTATTTGGCTTTTGGAAATAGGATGGAAATAGGATGGGATGTGCTTTTTGTAGTAAATGAAATCAGGTGTTTTTCCAGAATGCCGTCTGTTTGAAAACTCTTGAATTTACAGAAAAAAGTCCAAAATCTGATCTCAAGTTTTCCGCTTTTTTAAACAAAATTACGAGCTACCGTACATAGATTATATAGCAACTTGAGCTGTGTTTACTGTATTTCTACTCCAGTATGTTGTTGCCTCCTGCCCCACATTAGCATTACAAACAGGACGTAATGGTGTTCGTAATGTAAGGAAAGCCAACAGGAAGGAAGGAAGGAAGGAAGCTCCACAACTCGGGGTCATCTCTCTCTCCAGAGCTGGCCTGAGGACCGGGCATCTCTGGCACGCAGGGAGGATTTTCCGATCCCCTGCCCCGCTCTCAGATGCTCGTTAATCTGCCGGCTCTATTTTTATCCGGCCTCTCCTCACCGCCCTCAGGGGCTCTCCGCCTTCTCTCAGCTCCGTATGTCTGTCCGCTAGTGTTGGGAATTACGGCTCTTTGAAGGGAGCCGGATCTCATGGCTCCGTTAATATAGACCTGGCTGCTAAATCCTAAGAACTGTTACAGGATGTGTGTTTTCTAAATTGTGTAACTTTTATATTTTATTCAATTTTTTATTATATTATAACTTTGTTTTTACTTTGATACTTTCTTATGCATGCATGCATGCTTCTACGTAACGTAACAGTAAGCTGTCTTTGGCTTTTTTTCTGCTGTAACAACGTAAATTCCTCACGTTCCTTTCCGAGAGCCGTTCAAAAGAGATGTATGTTTTTTAAAGGGGGCGGGGTTACTAGGTTTATCTGCGAAAGAATCACCAGGATAATGATTGAGTGTATTGCCAGAAATCTACTTTTACTCACAGAACAATGTATAACTTTCCACATCTCTCAGCCAGCCAAAGTACTCAAGCAGCATGCGTCATCTATCGGGGCAACTTTTCTTTCAGGAAAGCAAGTTCCCGTAAAGGCGAGTGGATTTATGGCAGGCAGTTTCAAGGTTTCAAGGCTTTTATTGTCATATGTACATAGCTACATAACACAATAACACAGATAAAACATAAGTAAATCAAATAACATAGAATATGTTAGAAACAGAATATGATAGAAACTGTGTAGAATAGTCTATATAGGCTACAGTCATTGGAATATTGATATATGTGAGTTGCAAACAGATGAATGTTCTTTCAAAAGTTCCTGATGTTTGACAGTCTTATGGCCTGTGGGATGAAGCTGTCCCTGACTGGTGGTTTTAGTGAACCAACGATAAAAAGAACGGCTCTCACCAAGTACGACTCGGTTCCCTTCGTTCGTACCAAAGAGTCGTTCAAAATAATTGGATCGTTCTCGAATGTAACATCAAAACCGTCCATGGAGGAGCGATCCGGCCGACAGCCAATTAGAGCCTCCCTCCGCCCTCAGGCTCTCCTCACGTCTACCTTTATCAGGTTTTAGCCCCAGACGACGTCTCGCTGCCTGCCTCTCTTCACCCCCCTCCAGAGCTTATGGAGCTCCACAGGGAGTCAGGAGGAGTGAAAGGCCTTCTGTCGCCTCCAGGCCGGATCCCTCGGCTCTACTTTGAGGAGAAGTTAACTGGGAGGAGACACTGACTCTGATAGTATTGCACATTTACTCAAGTACTGTACTTTTTGAGGTACTTTACATAAGTTTTATGCTACTTTATACTTTATTCCTCTGGGTTTTGAAGGCAAATGTGGTGGTTTTTCCCTCACACTCATTAATTTGAACATACAATACTTAACATATAGAAATAAAAGAAAACAACAAGTGAAATTGGGAATAAGTAAACGCATTGTTCTATGCTATGTATTTTGGTTACTGTTAAGACTGTTAATACCTTAGTATTTGCAATTCAGTATTGTTCTATTTACTTTCTAATTATGTATATTATTTAGGCAACTTACTTGACTATTTTATGTCTTACTTTAATGTGAAGTATATTGTATCTTGCCTTGTTGGAATAGCTTGAGACTCGAGGTGCAATACAAAGTGTAGTAATGGTGCATTTAACAAAGAAAGCCTTTAAACCTCTGTATTGGTCAGGATGCTTTAACATTAGCAGCATCCCTGTAAAGTGTGTCTGCACATCTTTATAGTAACAGATCGCTTTGTGCTGCTGCTAGCCTCGAACACAACTCACTTATTGTGCAGCTTGAACAGTCCCAGCCTTGCTGCAGTCATCCGGATCCTCTGACCTATTATTTCCCTGCAATCCACCAAAAGAAAAGCATCTCTCTTCCCAGCTTAACCCCCCCACCCCCCCCCCCCCACCCACCGCTCACACCTTCTCCAACCCCATTAATCCCTCTGCCTCCCACTTCTTTATTTCCCTTCAAAGAGACAAGCGCTGCCCGTGACATCAGTCACAGGAAGTGAATCTTTAGCGTTGACTAATTTCCATCGATTGCCTCCAGACAGGCTTAGCAGACGAGACCCATTCCCACACAGAGCCGGCTGCTCTCATTTAAGTCTCCCCGCCTGCAGAAAACGCTTCACAATGAACGCAGTCAGCGCTTTTATCTTCTCCCCCACTCCTGCTTATTATCAAATAAATGCGCGGCACAGAGAGATACCCATTGACAGGACCGTGCATAATGACTCCTGGCTGTGTGAAATGGATTAATAAATAATGGTTCAGCAAGGGGGAGAGAACGGATTTGCAGAATCCCGCTACTTCTGTACAAGGCGATGTACAACGATCCCGTTAGCACTCAGCGTGATGGAGGCTGAGAGGGGTGCGTTAGGCCTGGATCTGCAGATCAAAAGCAGGTCCTATCACACATTGAAGCCCTCAGAATGATATATATAGTTGATCAAGGTTTTGGGTCCTCTCCATGGATGTATAAAGACAACTGGATACAGCGTTGGAGGCACGGTCCGTTTATTTCCATGAGTTGCTCAATGGCGCATGAAGCCAAAATAGCCCGACTCTCACAAACAAAAATACCCTGATCTTGTGCATTTTTCTTAAATCTCCAGGTCGCCCTGTCTCGTCTGGTCTCAGCTCAGTCAAATGAATATAGAGTTTGAAATAACTGAATTTGGCTTTTGGGATATTTCACAAGTTTTAGACCCTAATCATTTGAATAGGTGCGTTTAAAGTGTTTGTGCCGGGTAGATTTCCCTCCACAAAAGTATGTAAAAGTAATGTACAGATCTCTTTCCTAATGTAACTCAATGGGAAAACCAACAGTGACAATTGGACAGCTTCATAATCGTAAATGTCATCAAGCTTCGGTCCCACTTTTTAGTGTCCCCTGGTTTCCGCTGTGTTTTGAGCTTCTTGCAGCGTTTTGTATTTGCAGCCCTTTTGGAAAATGTGTTGCCAAATAAAAAAAATTAAAAAAGTGTTTTGCAGCACGTTTGCACCTGTCGGCCACCATAGTTATCAGTTGTGTTGACTCTGGAGAGCGGGACATAGTCCGATTTCTGGGCCCCAATGTTACTCCATCCTAACAGCGCCCCTGGTGCCGGAACACATCCAGAGAATTTAAAACGCAAACCTTGAATGTGCCGTGCAATGCGTCATAAATTAGAGGTGGGCTCCTTAATATGCGGAGCAGAAAGAGCTGTAAAACCAACTACATGATGTTCTCTAAAGGATCCCCTCTGAGAGATGCTCTCCGCTGAGCACAGAGAGGTAAAAGCAGCCTATAAAACGGTCCAGGAGCAGAACTCAAAGCTGCAGCAGAAGGTAAATCAGTTTCCTTTCTGCTTCTGCTTTCACGCTCTCATGAGTATATCCTGCATGTGCAAACTCAATCGAAACAAGCGCACTCTCCCGACACCAGAGGCCTTCTTGTTTTTTAACAAAGCGTCCTCACCCATCCCCTGTCAGTGACATATTGCTTCATTAACGCTCGCGGCTGTGTGTATATTGACAGTTTTTTTTTTCAAAATGGCACAGAGTAAAAGTGCTCCATGCCGCCTGCTCTGCACCAAAGGGGCTTAGACAGACTATAACAACCCAAAGTGAGTGTGTGTGAGTGTGTGTGTGTGTGTGAGTGGAGTGTGTCACTGTACCAGAGTAATAAGTCCGTCTGAGACTCGGGTGAAAAGGTCTCAATCTCCTTAGCGCTGGATTAAGAAGCAGCTTGATCAAGGCGTCTTAAGTGCTTCATTTTGGAACCAGGATCGATGGCCGCTAAGAAGAATTGAGCTCGCAGCTTCGGCAGGTAAAGCTGATTGAATAGAGGCTAATGACTTCTGAGAATCCCCTCACACCGGAGGAATGGGTCATACTGTCGGCCCTTATTTTTAATTAGTGGGGTAACACAACTAAAAGATATCACAATGAAACTTCCCAAACTGATTACTAACATGAAGGGAATTGTGTTTCGTATTACACGTTTGTGGAAAGCGTATGTTTGGATGTAGAAAATTAGGCATTTCTGTCCAAATATATGCCAGTTTGCTTACATTTCAAGAATAAAGCCAGGTTCCAAATTACTTTTTGGTTTGTTGACATATTAGAGTTTTTAGAAAATATTATGTCTCTTTTTATCACTCCAAACATTCGAAGATACTGTCAAATGGCATGTTTTTAGTGATAAACTGTTCTATAAATCAGGCTGTGATTAATATGTGAACAAAGCCTTCTGTAAAAACCTTCAGAATACGGATTTATGGAGATTTCCGACTAAAGACAATGAGAAAAAACGATAAAAGTTAAATATATTTAATTAAAATATAATATAAAATATAAAATAATTTATAATAATATCTATTACCTTGAAACTTCCCTAGTTCATGTCTTACACCAAGACAATTATTTTCATATCGTTTAAATATGTAAATAAGGCAAGGTAATGAACTTTTGGTGAAACTAGGAAAAAAGATGTAATGTTAGTCAAAATAACACTTTAATTGTGTATTTCAGATGTTTTCTTTCCACTAGTCTCAAAGAAAACATGTTATGGATGCCAAACAGCCCAAACTCAGTTAGCGGTGTATGAAAAAACAATGTTTTTATCTCACGTCAAATAACAAAGAGAAGGATATTCCATCTCCTTTGTCACAGCGAACAGACAAAGTAAAAAGGACCTTGTTTAAGCATGCTAACACTCTGGTGAAAAACATGTTTTTTAACCAGTGTGCCGTGGACAGTAAACATAACGGCAGCGCTGTGACGTAGTGTGGCTCAATCCGTACGTATTTTGAGCACCCGTGAAAACCTGTGCTTGTTTTTCTTGGCTACCAATAAATGCCCGACCAATTACATCCACCGACGCTCGATCGCCGTGATCCCACCAATCCCCTCCCTGTCTCTGTGGTTTCAGGGCGAAACCCAGCTGAGGAGTGCCCAGAATTAACCGGGATTAGCTTGGATTGTCAGGGATTACTCGGGCTGGAGAGGGATTAAGTATGATTGCCAGTTTGGGGTGGAGGTTTTTAGGGACAGGGGGGCAGATGTGTGTGTGTGTGTGAGTACATCAAGATGAACATGTGTCAAGTTGAGTACGACAAGGTTTGTTGTCATGTGTTTACAATGATGAAAATATTTGTTTTAGATTATAATCAACTTTATGGTTTTAGAGTGGTTAGCATCTCCCTGGTTCCCTCCAAAACAAGCTAATGGGTTTTTTCCATTGGAGATAAAATCATCTGTGTGTCAAACAAACATTTTTCATACTTACACGTTTTGTTCTGATGGATAATCTCCACCTATTAACACCACTTTATGATTGTTGAAGTAAAAAACTAGCATTAGGCTATAAATGAAATACAACATGGTCACATTACTTCACGTCAACACTGCTAAGCTAAAGGTGGCTAATATTGGGCTTTAAAGGAACTACAGCACGGTCACATGACTTCACGTCAACACCGCTAAGCTAAAGGTGGCTAATATTGGGCTTTAAAGGAACCACAGCACGGTCACATGACTTCACGTCAACACCGCTAAGCTAAAGGTGGCTAATATTGGGCTTTAAAGGAACTACAGCATGGTCACATGACTTCACCTCAACACCGCTAAACTAAAGGCGGCTAATGTTGGGTGTGAAGACGTTTAGCTCATTTATGCACTAATCAGTATAAAATATAGCATATATGAAAAGTTAAAGTGAACACAGTATGAACAGCCTTAATAGGTAAAACACAATGAACAGTCTTATTAATATAAATATACCATAAAGTCTATAGAAATAAGGACAATAAAATACAGACACTATGAACAGTATTACAAATATTAAAGACAATATAGGTATTAGAAATACATACAGTACAATATAGACACTATAGACGGTAGGATAAATATGAATAAAATATAGAGATAATAACAATATAGACAGTATAATAAAGACAGTATACATATTTAATACACTATAGAGATATAGATCGTAAAATAAATACAGAAGTATAAACATTTAATATTCTATGTAGGCTAGGTAGTAACAAAAACAAAGGTGGTAGAGATATATCAGTTAGACACAATAGACGGTAATATAAATATGAATACACCATATAGACACTTTGTATAAATAATATGAAAACATGAGTACACCACAGAAGATATGGACTAAGTACAGATAAAATGATTGAATATGATCGTGTACAGTCTGAACATTGCTGTGGAAACAATCTTTTCCTCTATATTGTGACAAGGTCCGGTACACAGAAATATATATTGAGACATTAGCTGTTGTGTGGATATTAAAATAGGAGGCTTTTCTGTGCTCAGACACTGATCCCCGCTGAGAAACAGAAAGGAAAACATCACTCTCGTTGCCATGCGACACCAACTGGATAATTTGCAATAGATGCAATTAGCCTTAGCTAGCTGACCTGGGCTGAAAAAAAAAGGACAAGGGGGGTTTAAAATAATAATAATAATTGTGAAAATTAGCCACTGCTGTTGTGTGAGGACAGGGGTCGGCAACCCACGGCTCTCTTTAAGCCCTCTGCTCTGGCTCCCTTGAGCTTAGACAAAAATAAGAAGGAAATAAAATAAAAATATGTGTAGGACTATTTATATGTTGTTAGGCTAAAATGTTTCGTATCTTGTATTTTGAGGTGATACTGTGACACATAACATTTAAAAAAAAACGTTTTAATTAGATCAACTAAAATATGCGTCACATCCTGCTACGGTCCCGGGCCAGCGCCTTTTCTTGCAGGTGAATAACCTGACCCCCGGCTCGATGAGCGAACTATGGATACATCAAAGAAAAGAAAAGTATCGGAGGAACACAGAGGGTTTAATTCTGCGTGGTTAGATTTATATGCTTTCACAGCAAACGATGCTGGCTTACTTATGTTTGATATGTGGAGAGAAGTTGTCAAAGGTGCTGCAGCCTTTACGTATCGGAGGGCAAACATGGGAGAGGAAGACAGCTGACGATCTTCAGTCATAATTCAATCAGTTAACTCTTTTTAGGGTGCAGATATGTTTTATTTATTTCAAAGTGGGCCCATTTGAATTATACATTTTCTTCAAATGTGCAGAGGACTCCCCAGTGCTGTGTTGATTTATTAGTGGCCTGTGTATTTGTTTTGATTCTCCTTATAAGAGTTCTTTGTTTATTATTAGAAGTAGGCCTAAACAGTTTTCTATAATATAATAAATAATGAATGCAAACAAACTGTTTTTGTCTATGATGTAACAATATATACAACTTTATAAGCTATCAAATATGTTTTGCGGCTCCAGACAAAAAGAATGTGTGGAAAAGGGGGCAAAATGGCTCTTTTGGTCAAAAAGGTTGCAGACCCCTGTGTTAGGAGGATGTGGGCAGAGGCCGCAGAGAGCTCATCGTTTGTGAACATTTAGAAAGCTGCTTGATAGAAACAGAAAGTCACAGTGAAATATAATCTGCATTAAGAGAGGGAGATTAACCTCTCAGTCTCACACAGTTTTAACAAAATTTAAAATGAATTTCTTAAAGATAAATACCATTTAAACTACACATATGTTCTGTCCAACTGTGGTTTGTTTAGTTTGGGATGTCAAGAGGAGTTGGATGTTAAACAACAGTGTATTGTATTATATAAAATAAGATACAAAACAACACAACAAAACAAGGCATTGCACATAAGTAGAATTAAAGAGTAGAAATAAACAAAACTAGAATTTAAATATCTCAAAATAGAATTAAAACAGCATTTAAAAAGTAACAAATATACAGTAGACCGTGAAACAATCTATAAACGTTGACAATAACACACTAATGAAAGAGTTTAGACACAATATAAAGCAGGATATTATTTACATTAAGAGTGTAGGGAATGGAATATTAAATTAAATATGAATGTGGTGGGGCAGGCGAGCAGCAGCAACATGAAACACATGTACTCCATGTTTAGGAGAATGTGTTTGGTTGGTTGTAAGAGGGACGAGGTGCGTGTGAATGTATCATTGGTGCTCGAGTTAACTGCCTGAACTAGCTCGCAGGCTTCGCCCCATTTAAGGCTATTTGAGTGGCATTACATAATATTGTGAGAGATTGGTTCAGGAAAATCAGGATGGAAAGTCAGGATGTCCGGCCTTCACTGCTTGGATTTTGATTTATTTCAACTGTTACCAGCAGCTCTATAGGTTATTGTCGGGGCACAAAAGTTTTCCCACTGTTTGGCGGCCTCATTTTCCACCTTTAGAAGCAAACATTTGGCATTAAAGTCAAGTATTTTATAGATGATTGCTTGTTAGAAAAATGGGACATTCTTGAAAGTTTGGTGTTGCTTTTGCATTTTGTCAATTGGCAAAAAGGGCCAGTGGCAATTCGAGTGGCCTTGGACGAAAATATGTATTACTTTAAAGGTCACCTATTATACAAAATCCACTTTTTCATGTCTTTTTCTACATGAACATTTGTCCCCTCTGGGTAAAGAGATTCTGAAAGTTTCAAGAAAAAATATTTGCTCACTTTTTGTCCTGAATCTCCTCCTAGAGCCAAATCTCTCTCAGAGGGGTGTGGGGAGGGGCTCCTTATTTTCATCTAAAGTAACAGACAGAGAATCAGCACTTTGGAAACAGGGCTGAAACAGAGGGGATTATGGGTAATGCTGCAATGATCTGTTTGGTGTTTCAGCCAATCAGAGACATGTTCTGTATATATCTGAGAGCTATAATATATTGATCAAAAACAGTAGAATAGGGGACCTTTGAAACAGGTTAACGTTCCAGTTGTTCACTTTTGTTGAAGACACCTTTGCTCTAATCAGAGTGTTGTTGAGATCTTGTATGATTTTTTTGTGACTTGCAAAACAGTGACTTTATACCTTGCTATCAAGCATGCTGTCATGAATTGTCGCCCGGTCTGCCATATCTTTTCCAGAAGGGTAAAAGTGTGGGAACTCTGTGTTCGGACGGATCGGGACATTAGCTAACCGGCGGACTGCCTCTCCCCTGACTCGGTGAAAGCAGCCGAGTGTCAGGGTCAAACTCAGTCGCCGTTAATGTAGAACACACAGGAGCTGGAAACTCCCTGTAGAGGAGGAAGAGGTCGAGAGGACGGATTCACTCACCGTTCTCTCTCTGCAACACTCGCCTGAGCTTCAGGAACACTCGCTCTGACAACTTCATATATAAATACCACTACTCCAAACTAGAAACTAATCTGGAGTCCAGAGGTGGGAAGTAGTGGAGTACAAATACTTTGTGACTGTACTTAAGTACATTTTTCTGGTATCAGTACTTTACTCCACTACTTATTTTTCTGACGACTTTCTACTTTTTACATTTTGAGCCCAAATACCTGTACTTTCTACTTCTTACATGTTGAACACAAATACCTGTACTTTCTACTTCTTACATGTTGAACCCAAATACCTGTACTTTCTACTTCTTACATGTTGAACACAAATACCTGTACTTTCTACTTCTTACATGTTGAACTCAAATACCTGTACTTTCTACTTCTTACATGTTGAACCCAAATACCTGTACTTTCTACTTCTTACATGTTGAACACAAATACCTGTACTTTCTACTTCTTACATGTTGAACACAAATACCTGTACTTTCTACTTCTTACATGTTGAACCCAAATACCTGTACTTTCTACTTCTTACATGTTGAACACAAATACCTGTACTTTCTACTTCTTACATGTTAAACTCAAATACCTGTACTTTCTACTTCTTACATGTTAAACTCAAATACCTGTACTTTCTACTTCTCACATTTTCCAAACAGGCTGGTTCCTTTAGTTTGAATGTGTGTTTGGTGGCGTGATCATTATTATTTAGAGTCATTGCGTGCCTATTGATTTGAACACGATCTGTGTATCCATCATTTCCTGGTCTTCTCTAAAGAAGAGGGACCAATGAAAACGTTGTCATGTTGCCGTTGTTCAGCATGGAAACATTCATTAGCTAACAATGACATTATTGTTCTATTAATATAAAGGGAGGTCAGGTACTCTTTAAAACAGCTGCTAGTTATGGGTGCTTTTTACTGAAGTACATTTCAAAGCTTCTTTATTTTTACTTGAGTAAAGTTTAGTCAGTACTTCTACTTTTACCAGAGTATTTTTAAACACGAGTATCTGTACTTCTGCTTGAGTACAGGATGTGTGTACTTTTGCCATCTCTGCTGGAGTCTGATCCGGAGTCTGTGTTTTTCGTTGCGAATCAGCGACAGATTCTGCCTTTGATTGCAATAAAAACTTGGAGACTTTCCGTTGCACGTGATGCTCCAATCCTGCACTAGCCAGGTGAATAAACTGGACTCATTGAAGAGATAATCAGGAAAGGCCTTGGTCTGTCCTCCCTAGATAACAGCGCTGTTTCCCAAAAACTCAACTGCACTCTCATTTCATCGGGAACTTATATTTGTAATTTAAATTAATGTTGTGAATTGCAAGAAAACAAGACAGAAAGGCAACAGAACTGCTTTGTTATGTTCAGTTAAAGGCTGATGCTTTGGCTTAAAATAGATAAGTTTCTTAAGTGGTTGGAGTTTTGAAGAAGGTGATTTTCAACGATTATATGCCAACTTTTTGGATTCATATTCGACTCCTCGTCTCATGGGTAAAAGTCACATTTTTGTTTGACTCATTCATCCATCCTCAACCCATTCAAACAAAGAGCTTTGATTAAAAAGAAAAACGTACCAGTGAACGTCTAAAACAAACGTTATCTGGGACGAAACACATTTCCCTTGAAAGGTAATTCACAGTGCAGTTTCATTGTCGGAAAACGTCATTTTTAGGTGTGCGCAATATAAGAACAAACATGTCAGTTTAATCTCAACAAACACTGAAGACAATGCAGACAGATGCCACATATAGAGCTGTACGATGCATCAGCAGGTGAAAGAAAAGCTACTGTGGTGGTGTAATTGTTGCTCTGGCAGTTGTACAAAAAGCACTCTCTCTCACACACACACACACACACACACACACACACACACACCCTGCTAATCACAGCTCGGTGCAGGTAGTGAGACGTTGGGACTGCTGGTGATTGAGTCTCCCTGGTGGATTGGAAACAGGAATCTGACAGTCTCAGATAAAAGGCTGTTTGGAGTTGCCTGCAGCATCAAAACAGCATCACCCCCCCCCGGATCACTTCTCCCACTCTTTTGGTTTACTCTGTTTCCATGGCTACATCACGTTGGTTAGAAACCTGTCATGGCGCCGCGCTCAGATCACCTGACGCGGGTCATCGCCTCTTTCACGTCGTCATCGTTTAATTTGGGCTTTGATAGAAGTCTGGAGAAGTGAGATCGGAGCATTTTGACGCAAATGGTGCAATTTTCTTCTCTTTTTTTTGGAGAGACACCCTCCCCTTTATAAAGAGCAACATAAATACATCCCTCATATCCAATTTCTGTGAAGAGAGTCTAGTCAAAACAGCGTGATTTGAGTGGACAATGGGACGAAATTACCTGTTAGGAGTCGTGCTGAGGGGATGGGAGTGTGTGTGTGTGTGTGTGTGTGTGTGTGTGT
>NW_011334416.1:60772-60992 GCF_000735185.1 Notothenia coriiceps
GGGGGGGGGTTCTACGTGAATGAGAACAGCGGGCAGGAGACTGATTCGGAGAAGCCACTTAAAGCTGAATTCCCCCTGTAAACATTTTGCGTGGAAACATATTACCTGCTGTTGTGGACGCTGTGATTTTCACAATACGCTGAAACAACAAAGAACCGTCACCTCTTGTCCAGTTAGCAGCCGAGCATGCTGCCAGAAAATAAGGTGTGGGGGGGGGGGG
>NW_011334416.1:61013-76921 GCF_000735185.1 Notothenia coriiceps
ATATGCTGACTGTATGCATTGCACTGAAGGGTGAAATGTAAGCTGGCCCCCTATTAAGCCCAGATTTGCATCTCCCGCTGTTTGTAGGGATGGGTTTCGTTAGATTTTAACGGTAGCACAGATACTGCTTATCCATCCAATGTTTTAACGCTATTTGTATCTGTTCATTTTGTAATTTGTTAAGGGAAAAACTAAACTAATTTGGGACAAAATTAAGATGGCTTTATTTAATGTAAAATAAACGATTATTGACAGCAATAGAAACACATCTGACTTGGTAATGTAATCGATATGGGACATCGGAGCAGTCAAAAACGTTTCATTTCTCTGAATATGAAGCACTTTCGCCAGATGTTTGGACAGTTTGCTCGTGTTTCTGCCCTTACACAATAACACTTATTTCACTTATGGCAACAAGCATTGTCCACATCGAGTTTCGAAGTTCAACCACACTTTTGAACGCTTCGTTCTCTGTGTTACCGACGAGGATCTCTGTTTCTCGCACACAGACGAAGATGCATCATAGACAAATTGTGTAATGATATTAAAAATGATAAAGTAAATAGGTCTGATAACATGTGTAACATAACATGTATGTGGCAATAATAAATATGAAATAGCTTTTATATATATTTTTTATTTCTCCAGTACCAAAAACACAACCGATAACGTCGTAGCTTTTAAATGTTTGCCCCAGGGCCCGTTTGATACCGGGTTTTTGTCAATCTCTAGCCGTTTGTTTCTGATATTTGCTCGCCTTTCAGTGAATGAATGAAAGAGGTAGGGGAAGGTTGGAAAACAGCGAGGTGATGAGAGGATGGATGTGCTGGAGAGAGGGAGGGAATGAGCAATGTCGTGATCAAGAGACGCCGGGACTCAGAGAGGGAGATGAATGGGGCTGAGAGCAGGAAAATTGGACAGGAGGCGGGGAGTGAATGAAGATAGAGAATGGCTCCAGATATCAGGAGACAGAGATTGTGAGCTATGTGCAGGTAATAAACAAGGCAGAAATAGATAGATATCTCCAGAGAGGGAAAAGGAAAAGTGTGTGATTGTGGCACAGGGGGAAGAGGGTGAGGGATATAAGGGGATGTTTGTCAGCTAGAGGCTTATGAACCCAGAAATGTTGAGTGACCCAATGTTTGTGTTAGGAATGTATAGTATGGGTCCCCAGCACATAGAAACTGTCCATTTCTGACATTTTCAGGATCAGAAATTGCAGTTTCAACCAGAAATGAACCATATTTGTACTCTCTGTGGGCTGATTTTGATGAATTTTGCGTTGATTTTGTAGTTTTAGGGGACTCTGGATCATTTGGATTGGACATATTTCTTATCTATTTGAAATAAATTGTCCCCAGTAGAATTAATACTTTTGTTCTTGTCCTCTCTATATCCAATGGTCACAACACTAGTCAAAATCCGCCCGAAATGGATTCAGCATCCTCAATAACCCTCCAAAACAGTCCAAATCGGCCAAGCCATTTTGTAGCTATTGTCTGCATATGCTTAATCATGCTAATTAACACAACTTATGCTAATTGTGCAATTTGCCAAACATATGCAAGTTGGCCTCCGGCAGTTTCTATGTGCTGAGGACCCGTACTATATATTTCTATCATAAAAATGTGGGGTACTCATTTCCGGGTGCACAATCTGGCAACTAGACTATAGAGGGGAGGTTTGCTTCTCCTAAAAGATCTGAAAAAGGCGAAAAGAGAAGGCGGAAAAAGCTGGAGAGAGTGTGAATAATGACATGAGCAGGAGAGATTTGGACGAACATGCTGTACTGAGTCTAACTTGGCCGACCGAGATGATGTGTATCCCGGCTAAGCTCTCCTTTAGGCAGGCTTAGATCTCATCAACTCACTCCAGGTTGGCAGCGGCTTCAAATGCTTCTGGATTAACCAAACAGCCGTCACTCAGGCACTCAAACAGGGGTCTGGAGAGGCTTATCCAATACTCAACCCCCCCATATTCTCCATTCTGCACACCCACCCACAACCAGAGGTGGATGAAGTACTCCAATACAGCCATTCTACAGTCCAAAAATACTCAAGTCAAAGTCCTGCATTCAAAATCGCACTTAAGAGAAAGTATTAACATTAAAACATACTTTAAGTACCAAAAGGAAAAGTATGCTATGCAAAAGGGTTATCACTTCACTGTTGGACTTGTTAAAGGTGGGGTTTATTGAATTCATGTATACAGTACTAGGTAGTTTAACCTATAATATCATAATATTAACTATGGAGAGTATTGAGAATAAAATTATTTTAAAAATACGTATAAAATTCAGTTTAAAGCCACATTTAAAAGGTGGGGCTTGAGTTTGCTCTGAATGGCATCAATTACTTTCCCTCGGTCTTATTCCAGGTTTTATTTTTTCACTCTGGTCCCTCTCCAGGTCTCCCCCCTCCCTCCCCTCCCTCCCTTCCCTCCCCTGGCTGGATCTCAGACTCTCATATTTGGAGGCCCTTCAATCGATACAGGCTGTCTGTGATTGGGTTGATTCATTTCTGTAACCTTGGTGATGGTTTGATGTGGAGGCTGCACCCATGTCCATATTATGACTCAGTGTGGAGAGGCTAGTCGGTGGGGAGGTATCGATTGGTCCTTCACTCCCCCTCGCCCTATTTGCTCTCCGTCTCCCTCTCTCTCTCTCCATCCGTCTTTTCTCTCGCTCACTGTGTGCGGCGCTGAAAGTTTGGCCATCATTTGAAATGACTTCTGAAGAAGTGATTATTTAACCCTGAATGTTCCTCGGGATGATGATTATATATTCTTCCCTTCCGCTTAGTGCTGCAGAAAGTGGCACAATCTTTTAAAAGTGGATATACAGTATGCAGCGAAATGTCCATATTCACCCCTTTACTTTCACCCAAGCCTGTTAAGATAAGAGAGGTATAAGATAAAACTTTATTGATTCCAATTTGGGACATTTTGTGTTGCAGCAGCATAAAAAGACAATACAAATTAAATAAATAAACAAGAAAGTAGAAAGTACACATGTTGAATTTACAAATTAACAATAACAAAATATAAAGCAAGTTATTATATATACATAAGTATGTCAGCCATCTGAAATTACAAATTGGTGACCATTTATTCAAGATCTCCGCAGAGGAAACTGTGTTTTAACACATAATTGTAACCACTTGATAAATTGTGGTGATTTTTGGTTTTGGTATTTGACTATGGGGAAGTCAAATCTACAGTAAAACTAGGAAGTTTGTATTTCTATTGTCTTATTTCTGTTTAATAGACATATAATTGTCACAGTGTGACCCCACTGATACTAACCCACCCCACACACACTATGCATTACATTATTGCACATCATGTCAACAGGATATTGTTCATTTTTGATTCTGTAAGTTAGTTCATGTTCATCTCTCTGAATATATTCTGCACATATCTATATATCCCTACCTCGCTTAAAATGTATATTCATTATATAATTATAATATTTTTGACCTTTCCTTACGACTTATTTTCTCATGTTGTTTATGTTTCCACCATCAGACACCAAAGCAAATACCTTGAATGTGTAAACGTACCTGGCAATCAACCCGATTCTGATTCTAAAATATTGAATTTAGATTTGATACTGTCTGAAGACAATTTAACCGTTTCTTAGCGAAGAAAAACGCTTCTTACAGGCAACTTGTGGAGCTGTAAACTAATCGATATTCATGTTTTGTTGGATCCATCAGACACCAAATACAAATTCCTTGTATGTGTAACCATACCTCGCAATAAACACAATTCTGATTTGTTCTCTTTGCTTCTCTCGTTTCAGAATTCAATCAGACACAACCTCTCCCTGCACAGTCGCTTCATCCGGGTCCAGAACGAAGGCACAGGGAAGAGTTCGTGGTGGATGCTGAACCCAGAAGGCGGTAAAATGGGGAAAGGACCGAGAAGACGGGCGGCGTCTATCGACAACGGCCCCCGGTTTCTGAAGACGAAGGGCCGCGCGGGCCGTAAGAAGGCCGGCATCGGACGGGGACAAGGTAAAACTACATGCATCACATTAATGTACATCGTGTCAACAATATCTTGTTCTGTAAATCCTGCAAATGGCTTTGAACATGTTGCACATTTCTGCTCCACACTACCTTTTTTGAAACCTGCACAGTTCTCCTCTTTGAATATAGTATTTGTCATATTTGATTTTACGGTACACGGTAATATTTATATTTTGGGTAAATATTATTTATACAAAGTTTTTTTTTTTACAATATTCTCTAAAATAGTTTTTATAATAGCATTATTTTTCGCTCATATTTTTCCACTTTGTATCTTAGCACCATTTACACCAAAGTTCTTTGTATGTGTAAACCTACTTGGTAATAGAAACAATTCTGATTCTGATTCTGTTTCAAGGAGCTGGACCCACGATGCAAGGATCCCCGGAGCACGGCAGTCCGGCAGGGAAAGGCGGTGTGGGCATGGGGGGCGAGGAGTACGACACCTGGACGGACCTCCATTCCCGCACCTCGTCTTCTGCATCGACTCTGAGCGGCTGCCTGTCTCCCATCCTGGCCGAGGCAGAGGCGGACGAACCTGAAGAAGGTGGACTGACCTGTTCCGCGTCCCCTCGATTGTACCCCAGCCCAACAAGCACCCGATCTCCAGCTTTGGGCACCGGGGGCCACTGCCCGAATGTGGAGTTACCCCAACTGACGGACCTGACGGGAGCTATCAGTCTAGACGAGAGCGGCTACCCCCAGTCACAGCAAATCAAATGCAACGGATACCCATTCGCGCCCAAAGCAGAGGGCTCCTTCTGCGCACCCATGTATGGACAGCCTTCCATGGGAATGCTGCGGCACCACACCCCCATGGAGACCATCCAGGAGATCAAGCCAGTCAATTTCCAGCGCCCGATGAGGGGCTACTCGGAGAACAACGCCCTGCAGAGTCTGTTGACCGGAGGTCCTTCGTACTGCAGCAAAGACACAGTGCTGGGCCGGGAAACTCACTCCCTGATGACGCAAGGGACCAACGGCGTGCACAATCAGAGTCGAAGCCACAATCACAGCCAAGAGCACATTCTCAATCCCAGTCTACATAGTGGCTCGGGCCATGACCAGAACACAACCCACCGTCAGAACCACAATCAGGGTCACAAACACCAAGCCAGTCTCGACTACAGCCACAAGCCGCACCCGGCACACGACTACGGTCCCAGTCACGAGCACGGACACAACAAAGTAAACGATCACAACCCTCGATCCAGTCAGAGTCACATGCACAACCCTCAGAATCCTATGCACCCGCAGGCCCTCTCCCCACGGGTCAGCACAGACATCCTGCAGCCCTACATCCTCAAGACCTCCAGTCTCTACGCTCCCCGACCACACCTCCCAACATCGCCATCTTTGCCGCCAAACCCCGCTGGAGTCATGGACGTTCCCCAGGACCCCTGCCGCCTAGCATCCGCTCCTCACCCCCGTCACCAGCCTTACCCCGGAGCTCACCTTCAGGGTATGACCGACTCGTGGCACGGATACTACCATCACCACCATCCGGGGTACCATCAGCACAACTCCCACGCTAGAATGGCCGCAAACCTGGAGATGGAGAATGTTGCGAATAGTCTGGACTGTGACGTAGACTCCATCCTGCTCAATGACTTCATGGACTCGGCACAGAGCATGGAGTTCAACTTTGACGGCTCTCTGTCCCAAGGCATGGGCATGGGGATGGGGATGAGTTTGGGGGCGTTTGCATGCCCTCCACCAGCACACAGCAACCAGAGCTGGGTGCCAGGGTGAACCCATGCCCGAGGGTTGTTTTTTGGATAGACACATGACCAGAAAGCCTGGATACTGGTGGGCTGTACCCTTGGACTGTGATTTCTCTGAGACTGTAAAACTAAATATGTCATTTTGTTTTCCCGGGGACTCTGGACCCCCTTCCCTCCCACTCTGTTTATAAAGTCTACATATTGAACCTGCCCCCAATGCACCCAGTCCTAAAACCTTCCCATTTCTTAATTCCCTTTAGTTTTTGTTGTGTTTTTTTTTTAATGGTTTCCGCCCAATTTCCTCCGGCCTGCCTGTCCACTTTTATCGATTTTCCAACCCATTTGAGATTCAATCACGCCCACTTCCGCATTTCCGTTGCTCCGGGCGACTGCGTCATGGATGTATAAAGAGAACGTCCCCATGATAACAATGCTGAAGTAATATCAACTTTACTGGCTTGGGAAAAAAACAATATTGGTCATTTATCAGTCAGTTTTTTTACATTTTTACAGCGTTTTTAGGCAAACGGAATATATTTGATCCTTTGAGAGTGTTGGAAATATACTCAAATTAGTATGTATCAAACAACAAAAAGACAAACTATGAGGCTACATTGTTTGCTAGTTTAATTGTCTTAAATCCAGGGTCAATTGATATTAAAAGATCCACTCATATTTAATCAGCTATGCATAACTGTGATTTTCTTTCATATCTGCTTCAGTGGGCGTGGTTATATCTCGACTGGGTTTGAAAAACAATAGACGCTGCCTGTCCTAAGCTCTCAAGCACTTTACATCAATCCCTTTCTCCGTACAGATGCAGTAACACAAAGTCACGTTGTGTGTTGGATTATGTTTAATGTATGCAATCCACTTTACAGTATTATCTCCCACTACAAAGGAGGTGTTGTTTTTGACTCAAGTACATGATCAAACAGCTGCATAAATATCTTTCAATGTAGAGGTGCTCTCAGATTAGGGGTTAAAGGCTTTGAGGTTTAGGGATAAAGAAAAAAGGAGATTTTTTTTGAAGAAGAGGGAACTAAAGGGAAGACGGTGAGGAAGGGAGCTCCACTGACTTCTTCCAGAGGACAGTCATACATCAACACAACATGCAACCATCAACACCGCTGCAATGAAACACAACGTCCCTTCTTTAATCTCCAAAGTAATGCCAGAGCGATGCATCACTATTGCAAATCTAATGCGCTAGTTTGTGTTTTTCCAACCCTCCTCCACCCTCCCCTCTCTCACTCTTCAACTCCGGACACACCGGCTTAATGTGTTTTGGCGAAAGTGATGATTAAAGTCACTCTGCACTAAATGGGGGAGGGATTGCAAAAGGGGGGTTGGTGGAGGGGGAGATGCAAATATTCCCTCTGTGCCTCTTCCTCTCCATTTTGTGGATTTATGTAGCTTTCCCCGTAATGAAATAAGCAACGATCAGAGCCTGCTGTACATCCTGAGCCGCTCTCTGATTGGCCGACTCCTCAGCTCCTTTAACGGCTGACCCCAGAACAGCTTTCGGTCAGAACAGGATGTTGATGGAGCTGCCGTCCTCAGACCCCGGTCAACCTCGTCTAATTCACTAACACCCAGGTTCAAAGCCCTGCTCGGTGCTTTTTTCACTCCTCGGCATCAGCAGATTACTATTTGGTGCTATCTCCTCTTCCCAGGCTCCCCTCCTATCGCACCGCCCCATCCTGGAGGTTACTCGGAGGGTAAACAAGAGTAATTAACCGCCAAACAAGACGGATGATTTATGCAAGTGTGTGTATTCGCTCATAGGTACAAAGTCATAATTCTTAATCCAAGAACAAGGAGGGCGATTTTGTTGAGAGGTGATGCCCAGCAACAAGGTAAAGCTGAAAAAACTGAAACGTTGACTTTAATTAAATGTAGTTTGTCAACAGATTTCACTTAACTGTATGAGGTTAATTGAAAGCATAATATTAGGTTGAAGTTAATATTTTCTATTATAAATAAATAAAGCTTTATTTATACAGCACTTTTCATACAACACATGCAGCTCAAAGTGCTTTACGAAATGACACATCACAAGTTACAAACAAACAACAAGAAATTCCCCTCAGATTATTTGTTAAGAACTTTAAAAGGTACATGCAGCAAGATATAACATTCTATCACAAGGAGGTAATTATTGCTTTCAACTACTACAGTTATTTGAAATCTGTTGACATAATACATTCAATTAAAGTCCATTTTTTACGTGTGTCCTTTGAGCGTCTTGTGTTTTCTCCAACCCAGTTTAGATGTAACCACGAAAGCATCCACGCAGCGTCAGAGCGTCGCCCTTGAAGGGGTAAAGGAATAGGAATTGTTTCAATTTATTTTTGAAATGTTCCGACTGGGATACTCCCACCTTCCAGTATACAATACAACTGGAACCCACCATTAGATACACAGAGTCTGAACGAGGGGGGGGGGAAGGAGGGAGTTTACAGGATCTCTGAGACTAGAGGGAGGTTTTCCAGCTCGGTAGCTTTCTGTAGAATTGGCTGTTTGAATCGGACCAAAATGTCAAGTGCTACTCAGCCGGCTCCGACCAGAGAGCCACTTCTCCCCCCTGAACAAGGACAATGGCGGGTATTTCCATTCGCATTTCTTTTGCTTTTCTTCTTCCCTTTTCATGAGTTAAGATGGCCCATTGTTGTAAAACCCCACTGTAATTTGTTCTCTGGCCCTGTGTGCACTTGTGTGTCAAGCTTCTCGTTGGGTGTGCGAGTGTGTGTGATGTTCAAGAAATGATTTAAGGGAATATTGTTTGAGAAGTAACCCTGGTGTTGTCCACGCCTGGGTGAGAGCAGCATACATAATATATACAGTTTATATTTATTGGTTATGGAGACGGGTCTTCGCAGGGCCGCTCACTGCTTTGTCTTCTCGAGGCAGAACGATATTTCACTTTGACCACATTTCATTCTGTACATAATCTATATTGAGAAAATTGTATTATAATTTTTTTGCAAATATCAATTTCTTTTCTAAAATGATGTATCTGCTCATCTTGTGACCGTAAAATAAAAAAAATAAGAAAACATATGCGAGTGTCTCTGTTATTTGCCTATCACATGTGCATTAATGTCAGATATAAACCTTGTATCTCCTGTATGTGAAGTCTTAAATAACGTTATAATCAATAAATCAAACTTTAATCATAAAACACTTTCATTACAGCTTGTGAAAAATAACAATAAATTAAGAATAAACTAAATAATACAAATAATAATAACTAAAGAATACAAAAATAATAACTATATATATATATATTTGACTTTTTTTGTCTCTCTTTTTTGAGTTTAATAGCATACAACACTCTTTGCCAATATGTTGAGTTCACCAGAATGAGTTAAATAAGATATACGTTTTTTTTGGTGGGGATTATAATGAAACCTGCCTACAGAAGATAAAACATAAAAATCACTATATGGAGTTACGAGGTTTTCCCACAAACAGCAGTCACAGGAGCTCATAACATCAGTAGGAAAATACATCACAGGACACATAATTAGCTGTGTGTGTGTGTGTGTGTGTGTGTGTGTGTGTGTGTGTGTGTGTGTGTGTGTGTGTGTGTGTGTGTGTGTGTGTGTGTGTGTGTGTGTGTGTGTGTGTGTGTGTGTGTGTGTGTGTGTGTGCGTGCGTGCGTGTGTGTGTGTGCGTGTGTGTAGTGTGTGTGTGTGTGTGTGTGTGTGTGTGTGTGTGTGTGTGTGTGTGTGTGTGTGTGCGTGTGTGCGTGTGTGTGTGTGTGTGTGCGTGCGTGCGTGTGTGTAAAGGGTGCATGTGTTTTTCGCTGTATTCCACACACACACACACGCACACACGCACACACACACACACACACACACACANATTGCTTAGCTGGCCGGCTCTGTTGTGATTGGTCAACCGCTCAGAGATGTCCCGCCCCTTAGCCTATCACGTAGAATGTGTTGGAGCAGTAGCAAATAGAAGCATGAGTGTTCCGTAGTGATGTCACTATGTTCCGGAAGTAGGAACACAGGGATTTTAGCCTTTGTAGACCATTTACATGCACTAAATCCGATATAGCAAATTACAGGGAAGGGAAAAAACCCAAAAACATAATACCTGATTTGTTTAATAAAAACACACCATGTTAGCTTGATATCAATCTTTTTTTCCCTCTTGTCTTTATTTGCATATTTGATATGAAGGTGATTAAAAAGTAATGAAAAGTAAATGGCTTTTTTGACCGAGTAACTTCCAACAAAATAAAAATAATAATAATAACGAAACACAAAAAAAGATCTTAAAAAATGAAAACAGTTGATGAATAACGGTTGTCATCACATAATATTGCATCCCCTCTCATACAAGCATGAACAGCAAACAAACAACATCAGTTATTTTACCCAAAAACATTTTTAAACACTGATAGTGATTCATCAGACGCTCACCTGACAAGATGGCTGCACACCTGGGAAGATGGCGGCCACACACACACACACACACACACACACACACACACACACACACACACACACACACACACACACACACACACACACGAACACACACACACACACACACACACACACACACACACACACACACACACACACACACACACACACACACACACACACACACACACACACACACACACACACACACACACACACACACACACACACACACACACACACGCCCTGTCAGAGAGCAGTAGCAGCTCTCCATCATGCAGCCGGATGAGATCTGCCTCTCGGATGCTAGTTAGTTCGGCGGGAGGAAGGTTGAATGAATAATAAGGACGAGCTCCATGCAAATGTGAATCCGACGTGTCAGAGGCGTGATGGATCTGTTCTGACAGACACAGTGACAGCCCGGTGACAGCAACTTAAAAAACCTACACCCCCTCTCTCCCTTCCTCTCTCCCCCCCTCATATATATTTACAAGCAGAGCATCTTAATGCACTCTTTTCCTCCCTAATCTCCCATGTTCCTCTGCAGATAGTTCACAGACATCCCCGTTTTTCACAGCGTCTGGGATTTTGTGATCTGACAAAGGTTTCAGGCTGATATGCACGCTCTGTACGAGTGTATGATATCTGCATATGCTGTATATAGTGTGTAGGGTAAGTCAGAATATAACTGAGAAACACTGAAATCCATGCAAACCGCTCTGACTGCTAATCAATCCATTCCGAGTTCATGCAAATCATGCAATTGTACGGTGTAGTTTCGCAAAGAAGCAGCAAATAGTTCTTGATAAACTGCTGTTTGAAAAAAATACTCCAAAAAGGGCGATTATCTTCATGAACTTCATATTTTCTGTCTTTAGTTTCTGAGTCACTTTGTAGTTCCTGACTATTTTTACATCTGCTTGTTTTAAATCAAAGCAGGCGATAAATCTAGCTTAGGTGTAAAAACATCAAATTCTGATACAAACATGGACAATTATCTTCCTGTACTTAATGTTTTCTTTCTCGTCAAGATGTTAAGCATAATAATCAGCGGTTGTGATCCGCTTTCCTCCTGACCCCTGTTGTGTCTCTCTGTAGCACTTCTGTGTCTTTTTCCATTCATTTTGTGTTTTTTCTTGTTGTTTGGAGTCACTTTGTAGTCCTTTTTGAGTCTTTGTAGTTCCTGATTTACCATTTTGGCAAAAAAACGACAAATCTAGCAGAATCTTATGTTTTTCTCCAAATAAAATAATACATCTTGTCGTTTTTGTAGCACTTTTGTGTCTTTTTGCATTCATTTTGTGTTTTTTGGAGTCACTTTGTAGTCCTTTTTGAGTCTTTGTAGTTCCTGATGGACCATTTTGAAATCTGCGTCAAAGCAAACGACAAAATCTAGCATAATCTTATGTTTCTCTCCAAATAAAAAGATCAAATTCTGATAGAAAAACGTGTCTCAAAGGGCGTTTATCTCCGTGTACTTCACATCGTCACCCCGATGTTGATCACGATGCTGCAGGTGGTCAGCGGTCGTGATCCGGTGTCCGTGACCTCCTGACCCCCACACACACTCGTTGCAGGGGCTGATGGGACTTCCTGCTGGCAGCGCGTTGCTTTCTGCTGCTGCTTCATTACAGCAGGAACTCCCCGGGGATCCAGCTGATGGCGAACATCAAAGCGCCGCCTCCTGGTGTATTAGAAAGAGAGAACGTGGGTGGAGGTCATCTCCGATATATTCTGCCTCATATATGGGACAAACGCCTTCAACACGCTGCATGAACGCTCATTATCAATTCATGGCGCATTGAACACTCTTCAAATCCGTCGTTAAAGGGAGTTTTTTTCCTCCAAACTTCCGCTCAATGACAAGCTCCGAGTCCCACGCTGGAAAAGGTCCCATGTGTTTGAAGCATCTAGGCCGCTCCGTCTTTTTGATCAGCGGCTCGGCAGTGAATTCTGCAGATCAGAAAGTGGATCACAGGCTCCCCGGGGACCGCCGTTTACGCCCGCCACCAGCGGAGGAGAGAGAACGTAATTAAGAGTTTGTTAAGATGCCCAAATTCCTTCTCATTTCCCTCCCTCCTCTTCCTCCTGCTCCCGGTCGCTCTGATCTCGCCTCAGATTAAACCTCTCGTTCCTCCGAGAAGACGAGGAACAGAGCGGCGTCTCCAGACGCATCTGATTATTTTAAAGAGTGCTCCTTAATTAAGTCTTCTTTGTGCTGATTTTGTGTATTTTTTAGGCTGACTTGTGTCTCTTTGGTAGTGATGGAAAGTAACTAAGCACATTTACTCCAATACTGTACAATTATGCTACGTTACGCTTTTGTATTAGTTGAAAGCAATAATATTAAGTTTAATTTAATATTTTCTATTTAAATGTTGTATTATTGCTTAAACTAACCTAATACAGTTCTGTCAAATCTGTTGACATAATACATTTCATTATAGTCACTGTTTCAGATGTTTCACTGAACAACAAAGACTCAAACACACTACAGAGACTGGTCAATAGAGAAGAAATGACAACAAAACAAGAGACACAAAACACATCCAAACCAGACAAACAGAAAATTAGCAAACAAAAATTATTTGTTCTCTCTTTATGGTCCTATTGTGGTCATCATGTGTGTATTTGTGGTCATTTTGTGTGTGTTTGTGGTCATTTTGTGTGTGTTTGTGGCAGGGGCGTTGTGGGACTACAAATCGGCCCGGGACTCTCGACCGGCCCAGTTCGGTACCGCCGGCCCACCTCGGTACCGCAAGTAATTACCGCTAGTAAATTGTCAACGGGGCCGGGACGGGGGGGTGCTAGTGACTTATCCGACCGGCCCACATCGTCAGACTGGCCCACTTCAGTACCGGCCCATCGGGATTCGTCCCGAACGTCCCGATGGCCAGTCCGTCCCCTGGTTTGTGGTCATTTTGTATGTATTTGTGGTAATTTTGTGTGTGTTTGTTGTAATTTTGTGTGTATTTGTGGTGATTTTGTCACTTTTTAATGTTTTTGAGTTTTTTTTCTTGTTGCAGACATTATTTTTTGTCTTTTTATGTTTTCTGTGTGGTCATTAAGTGTCTAACTGATTGCCTTTTTGCAGGTGAAGGCCGATTCAGCATTTCATTCCTGCACTCAATGTTATGTTTACAAAAAAAACAAAATGGACAACGCATACGACAACATTAATGTGGTTAACATTAACTCCAAAGAGGCACTTCCTGATTCTGGTATAGTGACACAGATCACTGCTGAGCAACTGAAGTGTGTTTCTGAAAAACTGTCCTCCATTCATTTCATTAATTCACCATGCAGAGGATAGAGAACGTAATTAAGAGTTTGTTAAGATGCCTAAATTCCCTCTCATTTCCCTCCTGCTCCCGGTCGCTCTGATCTCGCCTCAGATTAACCCTCTCGTTCCCCGAGAAGACGAAGAACCGAGCTTCGTCTCCAGCCACATCTGATTATCTTTAAGAGTAATTAGCGAGCGTGACAATCTCAGCGTCGACACGATGGAAGATGGATTATTCTGGCTGGGGCCCCTCAGAAAGGCACAAGAACGAGGTGTTGCATTTGTGTTAATTACCGGTGTCACTCACTCTTTATGTGTCTTTATGTGCTCGTTAATAATTACCGTTCATGTATGTATCAGTCAGCGAGCGACTTCACAAACCACCGCCAGGCAACAATTATCCCCTCAGAAACATGCAGCTCGGCGCGTACCGCGGGAGATTTGACACCAAATGCTAATTGATCTGGAAGTTGATTGTTACTTTACGGCGGGGGAGGACGACGGGTTGGAGAACAGATTTTTTTCCTGCATAGAAATGTGTCCGGGGTCAGTTAGTATGAGAATATATTTAATATATTATTAACAGTATTGCTTTACCGCATGAAGACAAAGGAAATTAGCATAACACACATGTAGGCAAAGAAGGATTGAAGATCCTCGTTTCAGCGCTGCATTGTTCCTTGCTATCATTGCTTAAAATAATTGATAAATTAAGTGGTTTTAAATCAGAAGAGACTTATTGATAGAATGGTTTCAGGAGCTATTAAAAATGAATTAGTTGTAATGAGGAACAGTTAAAGAAATAAATGAGTCTTTGGTAATTAGACGTCATTGGTTCCTTTGTATGTGTTTGGGTATTATTGTTTTATGTCTCTTTGCAGTCCTTTTTGAGTCTGTAGTCCGTTTTTAGTTGTTTTGAGTCACTTAGTCCTTTTTTAGTCTCTGTAGTTTTTTTTGTTTGTCTAATTGTAGTTGATTTGTGTCCCTTTGTAGTCATTTTGAGTTTTTTTTAAATTTACTTTTCTCTTTTGTTTTATGTCTCATTGTAAGTTATTTTGTTGTTTTGGGTCTTCTTGTTTTTGGTTTATGTTCCTTTGTAGTTATTTTGTGGTACTTGTGTGTCTCTTTGTGGTCATTATGAGACTGTGATTGAGTCTTTGCAGCTGGTAGCATCTCTTTTTTGTCCTTTTAATGTCATTTTGAGTCCGTTTTTGGTAGTTTTGCTAAGTCTCTTTTTGGAGCTGATATGTACATCTTAGTCATTTTGAGTATTTTTGTTGTTGGTAAACATCTATTCCAGGGACATTTTGCAGGTGAAGGCAGGGGGGGGGGTACATTATTCATCAAAAGTATACAAAATATAACATAAAGAATCCTTACGACAAAAAATATATTGTAAAGAATAATGACAAATCTCTATAATTCTGTTATAAAGACCAAAAATACCTCAAAATCCCCACCCTGCCTCACAGATCACTGCTGAGGAATTAAACTGTGTTTCTGAACAAATCTCCTAATTTCTTTCCATTTATTCATTTCATTAATTCGCTGAGGAAACAAAGCCACGGGTGAACTAATCAACGTGTGTCCCAGTTTTTTGTATAATGTAATTTATCAGGCTTTATTAAGACGCTTTAGAGAGAGATCTGCTGCTGTAAACTGCATGTGTCCGGTTATTCCCTTCTGGTCTGCAGCTGCTCATCTGTATGCAGTCTGTGGACTTACATGTGATAATTGTCGTAATCCTCTTGCAACGCCCTCTCTTTAATAGATCATCTGTCCATGTAAAAAAGGAAAGTGCTACGATTTTAATGGGGGGCTTAATATACTGAAGGGACACGAGGACTTTTATTGGCATTTATGAAGACCTGACTATATAAAAAACTTCACACTTCTACTGCATTACATTTCAGACCCTCAAACGCCTCCATTTGACTCTTTTGTTTACTTCCAGAATATAGTGACATCACTCTGTCACAATAGAGCTTCTATTGGCGCTCCAACACATCACTAAGGTGGTTGACCAATCACAACAGAGCCGGCCAGTTGACCAATCAGAGCAGACTGGGCTCTGGTTTCAGACAGAGGGTGAAAAGAGGTGCTGCAGCTCAGGCAGTATGAGAAAAATAAAGCTTTTTGAACATTAAAGCATGGAGACATGTCCCAGGAGAGACACTACATACTGATATACACCTGAACATCAGCAGGAGAGGACTCTTTAAAGTGGAGACACTACATACTGATATACACCTGAACATCAGCAGGAGAGGACTCTTTAAAGTAGAGACACTACATACTGATATACACCTGAACATCAGCAGGAGAGGACTCTTTAAAGTAGAGACACTACATACTGATATACACCTGAACATCAGCAGGAGAGGACTCTTTAAAGTAGAGACACTACATACTGATATACACCTGAACA
>NW_011334416.1:77171-79518 GCF_000735185.1 Notothenia coriiceps
TAGAGACACTACATACTGATATACACCTGAACACCAGCAGGAGAGGACTCTTTAAAGTAGAGACACTACATACTGATATACACCTGAACATCAGCAGGAGAGGACTCTTTAAAGTAGAGACTCTACATACTGATATACACCTGAACATCAGCAGGAGAGGACTCTTTAATATAACCACGTGATTTTGTTCCCTTAACTTAATCGAATGGAAAGTTAGTTTTGGAAGACAGTATGCATGTAACGAGATGCTGGAAATTCAAGAAAGTAAACGCAAGATTCAAAAATAAATATATGCTAGGAACCCAAAGACCTGAGGTGTATCTTCTCTCTAAAGGTATAACATACATCTGGTGTTTGCAGAGGTTACGTGGCTCTTGTTTGCCCAGTTTGATCTCCACTCCTCTCGCAGCGCTTCCATCATCTGATACGGTGTTTCATTGATCTGTTTTCTCTGCTGCTTGTTTCGGCATCTCAACGCCGAGTCAACAAGGAGAAAGTCCCAGGGGCAGCGAGGAGAGGCTTGAAGTGGATCGCAGAGTTAGAGAGTACGTGAGATAAAGCACGGCGTCCAACTGCAGGTCAGAAAATATCCTTAAACATCACATGTTGAAAAGGTCATCAGGTGATGTGTTAATGCAGAAAATCATCATTAAAGGGAAAGACAACCAGCAACGTAATGTTAGTTCAATATATATCTGTGTTGACATTTATTACAGGCTTTTATCTACACTTTCTCTCTTCAATACGAGCGGAAGGTTTTTATTAATGTAGTGCAAACAGAACCACATTTTAAGGTTGTGATTGGTCAACTGCTTAGAGATGTCCCGACCCTTAGCCTATCATGTACAATGTGTTGGAGCGCCAGCCAATAGGAGCGTGAGTGTTCCATAGTGATGTCATTGTGTTCAGGAAGTAAAGAAAGGAGTCCAATGGAGGCGTTTCAGGCAGGGGGGGGCAGTGTGTGTGAGAGGATTTGAGCCCTTCTAGACCATTGACATGCACTAAAACCTATATAATACAGAAAGGGAAAACCCCTGAAAGCAGAATAGAGACTCTTAACAACACGCCTCCAACACTTCATCATACTGTAGGACTGACTGATGATATCTGGGAAATACAGTTAGCACTAAAGATTGTGTGTGTGTGTGTGTGTGTGTGTGTGTGTGTGTGTGTGTGTGTGTGTGTGTGTGTGTGTGTGTGTGTGTGTGTGTGTGTGTGTGTGTGTGTGTGTTTAGAAAACTGATGTTTGCCAGATACAAACCTCGAACGAACCACAAAAAAGGTTGTAATAAATGCTGATTTCTATCCATGTCCCATGTTTAAAGCTGTGAGTGAACCTGCAGAATCAGACTGAGTTAACGTATTGGATGACAGGAATATATCAGAATCTATCAGAGGAATCATCTCCCCACCAAAAACCCTGTCCGCCTCCACACTACACTCTTTATTTTTTGTTGTAAGGGGGTCAGTTCTCTGCAATTCGCAGCGTGTCAGCCTCTCATATCAGAGTGTTTTCCCTCATCCAGACGATCTCATTACATGTTCATGCTGCTCACCGCCGGCCACTCAAAGAGATCTGAACACGGCTTCATTGATCCAGACGTAGAGGCAGGTCCTCCACCTTAATTCATTTCCTGACACGTCACTCCTCCTCAGAGATGGCAAAAGTACACACATCCTTTACTCAAGTAGAAGTACAGATACTCGTGTTTAAAAATACTCTGGTAAAAGTACTGTCTAAACTACTAAGTAAAGAAGTATGGGCTTTGAAATGTACTTCAGTAAAGCCCCTGTCACACTGTCCTGAAATTGACTCCCGATGGACACACGAATATGGAATTGTGAATTTCGTACGAAGATGGCCCCGAACCACACAGGAAGGCAACATTTACATTACATTTAAGACATACAACTGCAACGAAAGTAACACAAACAATTATGTTAAAGTACTATGATACTGTACTGATATTTTCAGACTTTGTTCTTTACTTTCTCCGTCTTTATATGTAGAAGATATTAAGTTTTCTCCGTCATGTTGTTTCCATAGCAACAACAACTTCCTCGCCTTCAAAACTCGCTTCAAAATAATATATTATATCCTTTTAAGTTTCACAGAACACAAATTGGGTTATTTACATAATATGTTTACATGATTTTGTTGTGCAATAAAACAACCAGATAGACACACGATAAAGGAAATGTTCAAATTCGGCTCTGAGCGTAGCAACATCGGGCCATTCGTGAGGGCATCTTAAGCCATCTTTGGCATGCCAAAGATTTTGCCACCGCTCCCGAAGTTGCTGCCGGAGCCTGAGAAACTCCACCGGCGGTCATACGATGGCTTAAG
>NW_011334416.1:80530-85043 GCF_000735185.1 Notothenia coriiceps
ATGTAAGAAGTAGAAAGTACAGGTATTTGTGTTCAACATGTAAGAAGTAGAAAGTACAGGTATTTGTGTTCAACATGTAAGAAGTAGAAAGTACAGGTATGTATTTGTGTTCAACATGTAAGAAGTAGAAAGTACAGGTATTTGGGTTCAAAATGTAAGAAGTAGAAAGTACAGGTATTTGTGTTCAACATGTAAGAAGTAGAAAGTACAGGTATTTGTGTTCAACATGAAAGAAGTAGAAAGTACAGGTATTTGTGTTCAACATGTAAGAAGTAGAAAGTACAGGTATTTGTGTTCAACATGTAAGAAGTAGAAAGTACAGGTATTTGTGTTCAACATGTAAGAAGTAGAAAGTACAGGTATTTGTGTTCAACATGTAAGAAGTAGAAAGTACAGGTATTTAGGTTAAACATGTAAGAAGTAGAAAGTAAAGGTATTTTAGGTTCAACATTGTCCATGTTTTACTGTATTTCTGCCTGTTTTAATTGTTTTATTTTAACATATTATCACTGTAGATGTTTTATCTTGTTCTGTATCAATTGAAATATTATTTTAATATTGTTTTTATGTTTTCTGTAATGCACTTTGGGCTGCTTTGTGCACGAAAGGTGCTACACAGATAAAGTGTATTATTATTTTATATTAAACTCATGCAAGTCCATTTTCTCTCCAAGTCTGCCACATGTCGCTCGACTTTTATCAAACATTTAAGATGTTTAAGATCTAAAATGTACGCCTTGTTGTTTGGCCGCAGTTTGACCCAGTCTGGCGTCTCATGACAGAGTCTCTCTGTGTCGTCGTCCCCCCGACACTGGAGTCATTATTCCTTGCAGCAGACGGGCATATGGCCGACATGCAGCGCCCGGGTGACGCCTGGAGGCTGGAGACCCTCCTCTGTAGGCGGAGGATCCCCAGAAGAGCAGGTGGTGCCAGAGAACATCTGCAGAAACGGTCCTTACATGCCCCCTAAACCCCCAGTCTAACCAAACACTGAGTAATGCAGAGGGACGATACCAGGCAGGCTCAGAGGGCTTTCTGAAAACGCTCCAGTCACATGTCTGATGTCTGTTCTGCTGCCATGAAATGAGATCATGGTCACAGTTTCATATGAATGTCCCTCTGTTGTAGTTAAGTGGAAATGTTCTAATAGCAGAGCTGAACTGATGTTTCTAAAAATGGCTGAATCGTGTTTGCTGTCTATTTCTGTTCCTTCATACAGAATTAAACGCTGAAAACATTCAATTATTCACTATTTTTAGACTCACAAGCTCCGTGGCTCTATGGCAATTATTTGGTCCAGATGGAAACAGCTCAACAGCTATTGGAAGGATCGCAAAGATAAGTATGTGTTCAACAGATGATGTGTCCTACTGACTTTGGTAACCGTCTGATTTCTCCAAGGCACTTTTTCAAAAAAAGTATTTTCTCTCCCTGATTATGTTTGTTTGTATTCCTAAATGGGATTATATAAGATATTGTATCCTGTGAGAAAGTACATGTAAACATTTCCTTATTTAATTGAATACATGTACATCCACAATGTTCACAATAACAGCAGAGTTTAGGCTGTTAACAATCTGATAACAAGTTGAAATGTGTTTTTAATGATATCAATATACTTATTTATCATGCAAATACATACTGTTTTATATCAGTGATATAATGTATTCTACTTAATCCCATTTAGGCGTCAACTGCAGAACTTGCATTACATGATTCTGTAACCCTGAATATGATAATAATATAATTATTTTAAGCATTTACATGTATTTTTAGAGAAGTTTCTTTACGTTCTTATGAATTCAGATGCTGCGATGGGGTTTCATGACGGCTCAGAAATTATGTTGAAGGTGTAACGAGTCCGTGGAAATACAGAAATAAAAGGTACACTAAAACAGATTCGCCCTGTAATTTCAAAGTCAGGTTTTCACACAGATTTTAGTACCATAGTTTGTATCAATAGACTTTGACCTGTTTTATATTAAGCCTATTACAAACTGAGATTTGTCAGGTTTTAATTCTGAATAAAGTTCTAAATATAACTCAGAGACAAAGAAAGCGGAGGTTGGATGAGACTGGAGAACGTTGGTCTACAAACAAATTAACTATTGATTTAATCATTTCCCAAATTCCTTGTGAAACCAGAAGCTTTTCATCCAACCGGCTCAAAGAAAATCCAGCATGAAGTCCATTTCAAACTGGAGACAGGATTTCTAGAAGTAGAAATTTGCACAAGCTGATGAGAAATGTGAAAAGTCTACTCCTTGTTATAGTGACATCACTAAGTAACACTAGTAAATACAGTAAAGACCTGAACATCAGCAGAATATGTCCTCTTTAATTATTTTGAGGATTAAAATATCTAGTAAATTTTGTGGCAACGTTTGCTGGTTGAGCTCGTGTTACATTACATCACATTACATTACATCACATTACATTACATGTCACCTGTTAGACGCTTTTATCCAAAGCGACTTCAATACTATGGGCAATCCCCACAGGAGCAATTTGGGGGGAAGTGTCTCAGGGACACAACGACATGCTGACTGCAGTGGGACTCGAACTTGCTATCCCCTGATTCAAAGTTCAGCGGACTAAGTTCAGCGCACCAACCCACTGAGCCACAGCCTCCCCGTGTTGATTTTTTTTGGTTGGCCAAGCCTCGAAACGTGCATGGTCTGATTTAAATGCTATTATAGTGTTATAAATAAAACACTTATTCTTGTAAACAGACTCTCAGATTTGTATGTCACGGCTTACGGTCCAATTTGTAAATCAAGGCGTGTCAATAGAGGATTTCTAAGAGCGCTTTGTTTCACAAGTTGCCTTTTATAATAGTTTTTTATGCCAATTAAAGCGCTAAACTATCTGCAGATCATAGGAGATATGTTCCTAATTTCATTTTGACCACTGCACTCCTCCTGTCTACAGACTGTTATTTTTTATATTTGATATACGCCTCAGCAGCAGACTGATGTTGTGTATTTTCCCAAAGCTTTAACATCAGGTATACTCTGAACACTGAGTGAATGTCAACTACACTTGTAAACATACCAAAATAAAACTTGTTCAACAACTTAAACCTGCACCAGTTGAACTCAGGGCACAAAGTCTTCATGCTATCAGCTCAAAACACTTTTCAAAGTTGCACTAAATTCATTTCCACCATGTCTTAATATCAAATGTGTGTTTGTTTGTGTTTTGAACCTGACCTCGTCTTGCACCGAGCGAAAACCCTTTCCCAACTTCTCCAACCCTTCAAACGAAAACACATCCTCCATGTGGCTCCTTGTGATAAATTACAGCATGGTCGAAGTTTTTTTTTATAATAATAACCTGTGAAATATGTAGATGCTGCAGCTGCAGGCCAAAGCAAACACACTTTACGTTTGCAAACATCTTTAAGGAGCGACCGGACCACAGTGACCTGCAGCAGCTTCTCTGTCTCTCAATCTCTCTGCAGACTAATTGAAAGAGCCGTGAAATAAAGATGAACGCAGGAAGCAAACTGTTCCTTCCTCCTCCTCTCATGCATCTCATCCCTCTTCATCCTCGTATCTCTTCATCTGCCCCTTCAGGTCAGACTGCTCTCTTCTCTCTCTCTTTCCTCCGCTCTATTTGTTATTCATATTCATCAGGAGTCTAAACAGGTATCAGAAACTTGGGGGAGAAAATGTAGTCAATTAGGATCAGACTTCTATATCTTTTTATTATATATTTAAAAATGTAAGAAAATGTAAGAAAGAAATACTAAGAATTGTCACCAAAAAAAATCGGGATTCTGAGAAAAAAACTCGTAGATTTGACCAAAAAAACGAATAAAACCGAGAAAGAAAGTTGGAATTTTGAAGGAAAATATGGAAGTCAGAACTCAGATTTTTCAGGACTCATTCCTGCACCACTCTATATGTAAAAGATTATAAAACAACAACATGGAGTCTCCCTCGTCCAAACTAAAGACAGATAGTTACTCCCTCCTTCGTCCAAAACCGTCAAATGTACAGTATTACTCCTTTCGACCTCGACACAGAAGCGCATTAAAAGATCCATCCTTCGTTCTTGCCTAAAATAAATACACAATAAAAGCCGTAGTACGTATAAAATGTACAGGTGAGTATTTTGCATTTTATTTATGTACAGGCCTTTCGTTTTCTCTCCAAATGAACCTCGACATATCCTGTAGTAAAAGTTTACAACCTAATGGAGTGACAACCTGTGGCTGTAAGGGAAGAAGCTTTTGGTTCCACACACACACACACACACACACACACACACACACACACACACACACACACACACACACACACACGCACACTGTGTAGACTTCCTGCCTCTGGTTCACACCCGGCTTGCAGCTCAAGGTTAGCCGGCCTGCAGGGGCTCACTCAGCTCCAGGAAAATGTCTCCGAGCGTCAGCACTTTCACTTCATGACTGCTTCATACACACACACACACACACGCACGCACGCACGCACGCACGCACGCACGCACGCACGCACGCACGCACGCACGC
>NW_011334416.1:85128-91017 GCF_000735185.1 Notothenia coriiceps
TACTACACACACACACACACACACACACACACACACACACACACACACACACACACACACACACACACACACACACACACACACACACACACACACACACAGCCTACAGCTCAGTATTTGAGTGGAGTGGGGGCTGAATGAGCGCCACATTTTTCAAATAGTTTCTCCCGGCCTTAAAGGTCTTTTTCTGTCCCCGTGCAGACAGACTGAGTCTAAGAACCGCAGGCCGTCATGCAAGAGGAATGCAACCTCCTCTCTGTCGGAGTGGTTCAGTTTGAATGTAGCTCTACTCTTATAAAGTGTGTGACATTAAAAAAAGATTTCTGAAAAGATGTCCATGGTTTTGAGGAGAAAGGAGGGGAGGAATTACAGCGAGGAAAGGAATGAGACCAACGATTCCATGAACTAGAGTGTTGCAGGTGCCTAGGTTTTTGGAAGCGAAAGTCAAATTTATTCTGTTTTTAAACAGTTCAAAGTGACTGGAAGATGGAGTACTGGAGTAGGCGTAAATCTCTCCTGCTTGAGCGTTTAGTTGAGAGGAATGTCAACTATGAGTCCCAAGGAGAAATGTTATAACAGATCTTAAAAAGGTGAAATGCGAGCAAAAGCAAACAAATATGAAATACAATATTTAGAATTCTTTATAACACTTTCATAAGCAGCTTATCATAAACACTGTAATCCGCTTTTGACCTTTGTCCAGAAGCCCCCTAGCCATTTCCCTGTTTCGTGCTTTTTGCTAACCTAAGGTAAGCTAAGTTGCTGCTTGATGTAAAATATTTCTAATCTTACTTTGAAGAAGAACAAAACTAAACTTAATTCCCCAAAATCACAATATTTTTTAGGATGACAAAGCATCTTAACAACTTCAAGCTTTTGACACACAGTGCTAAATGCACAATTGACTAGTTTGAAGAAGTTGAGAAAAGGGTTGATTTCTCTGAAGTGATTCAAACTGATGGCAGTAAAACTAACTTTAGTATTAGTAAATGATCTAAATACTAGAAATACTAGTTGTGGTGTTGTCATTGTCGCTGTATTGTATAATTAATTGTTTGTTTTACTTTGATGTGTTTTATTTTTCTGTTTAATAAGTTATATTGATAAGCATTTTTTGGTTTCGCCTGTGTGGGCATGTGCACGTGGAAGGAGGGGGGGGGGGAGTGTATTGAGTGTACTGTGATATTACAATATAAATGAAATGGCATCGATTACTGTACACTATAATGAAATAAAAATACTTGTAAAAAGTAAAAAAAAAAATAAATAATCTAAATCAGAAGGACATTTTTACAGTAGGGTAAAAATATTTAAAGAGTTACATTGATAAAAATATACTTCCTGGTTATTTTGGGGCCTTTTACTAAAGCCAGCCTAGATTAGAAGGCAGTGACTATAACTACTACGACGCATATTGAGACATTGACTGCTGCGAATCTGCCTCACATCCTCCTAAGCCCTCTCCTCCTCCTCCTCTCCTTTCATCCTTCCCTTTCTCCTCCTCTCTGTTGATCCCCGGCTCGTTCTTTGTCTCTCAATTTCCTTGTGTTTGTGTTCCTAATCTCTTACCCAGACTCCTCTTGCCTGTGCTTTCTCTCCGTCTGCAGTCTGTCCTTCAGTGTCTCTCTTTCTTCCTCTGAACCCCCCTCTCGACTGGTTTTGTATCAGTTTGCTTGACTCCCTCCCCTCCTCAATTCCTCTTCTTTTCCTGCTGTCCGTTGCGTTCCCTTGCGCTGTCTGGTTGTCCTTAGTAATCAAACACAGGCGGTCAGACATAGACAGGATGTGAGGTCAGAAGAGGAGAGGAAGTGAGCGTGCGTGGGCAGGGGTGAGGGACAGTGAGGACAGAGGAGTGTGTGTGTGTGCTTGTGTGTGTGTGTGTGTGTGTGTGTGTGTGTGTGTGTGTGTGTGTGTGTGTGTGTGTGTGTGTGGGTGTGTGGGTGTATAGTGTGGTGTGTGTGTGTGTGTGTGTGTGTGTGTGTGTGTGTGTGTGTGTGACACTGGGATGAGATTCGGTTTCTGTTTCAGCCGTCAGCATCAGCCCTGTGGTTGCTCTCTATATTAAACTCTTAAGCGGCTGGAGTCAGCAACCACAGCACTCAGCGGTGAGGTAAAGCAATACGGTTTTTCAAAGTTTATTACAGGTCTCCTTAAATATTAAATAAATCTCTTGCTTCTGTCACAAATGTTGTGGGTTAGCCAACTTTTACATTTTGTTTTATAATACTGTAGTATCAATCTTGTTTGGGCTAAAAGTAGCTATATAATTTAACCATTTACACTAGTTCAAGTCAATATTTCAATTACACCATTTTATACTTTTGACCTGATTCAGGCATCGAGAAGCAGTTCCATGTTGACACAATAGCAGAAATTACCAAATAAAATCTATTATTTTTGTGATTTATAACAAACAAACAAAACTGATTTGTACGAGAAGTAATGGAAACATTTCAAACTTGGCTTAAAGTCTTTTTTGGAGCTTTGTATTGCATCTTATAGTCTTCATCAGTGAATGCAGCTGTTTTGGTAGGATGTTAAACCAATTCATTTAATGACAGACATTGAACATGCATTAAAGTGGACCTATCATGCTATATTTGAAACATATATTGTAGGGCCATACTATACAAAAAATGCCTGTGAAGTTTTTTTTTCAAAATACCAAACAGTTCACCCATTGTAGCCATGCCTCATACTGCTCAAAACCCTCTTTTGAAGCCTTGTTAGAGAAACGCAGATTTTGGGTCCTTAGCTTGAAAAAAATAAATAAGAGGAGGCGGAGCTAATGCCTGATCAGAATTCTACCGGAGATAAAGTTAAATTCTGCTGTGATAAAATGCCATCCTGTTCTAAACCACATCAAGGATTATTTCTGAAACAGTATGGAGCTCAAATGCTTTTTCTCTTGCAGGTTTATCACAAGGTGAGTTCCTTTTTTTATTTCCTGCTTTTTAAACACATGTGCTCTACAGTACAGTTTAGCTCTGAGTGTTAGCGAGGCTTGCTAATGTAAACAAAGACGTCCAAAACACGTCAGGCATTGTTTCTGTGGGTCCACCGACGTCAGTTCGGATGGAAATCTGTATCCGCTCATTGTACACCCGTTTTTAAAAGATTTGGGTACGGAGGAAAAAAGAGAGGGTTTTATTTTCTGACGCTGCGTGAGTTCCCCAACGCACCGGGGACACATATGTATAAAAGACATCATAAAGTGCATTTTGCATGATAGGTCCCCTTTAAACATACTCCCACAACACCCCTTAATAAATAACACGCACACAATTCCCAATAACTGAGACAACAACACGCATGCATTAACACATTCATTCTTGCACACACAAATCTTTACAAACACTTGACCTACATGCCAAACTGTTGCCTTCTAGGACAAACACTGCAGAAAAACTAAATAATTTCTCCACGTCCTGATAAAACAGCGAACTGTTTTATCCATGAACAATGTTCTATTATCAACATGTCTTGCTTTCTGAACGTGACAGCTGAGGTTATGCGGTAATGGAATTCCACCTTTTTCTAGCCTCCTTCGTGGTACCTGTGGCAGACAAGTAGCTACAGGAGTGCAGCATTTAACAGGCAACATATTCTGCTTTTGCACCCAGCTGTGATGAATGGGTGGAATAAGCTGGGTCAGCCTGTCAGCTGCTCATGTCTGGAGCTGTCTGACTGACTGAGCCTTTATTCCATAAAAGAGAAAGGTTTGTCCAAATGGATGAAAAGGGACAAGTGTGTGTATAAAGAAAAAAAGGTGCTAATGAGTCAAATATTCTAGCAGTAATGTCTCAAATGTTTACTTCACGTGTACTGAAGTCTATCCTCACAGCAAGCTCCAACACACACACACCCACACACACGTCACACACACGCACCCACACACACACACACACACACACACACACACACACACACACACACACACACACACACACACACACACACACACACACACACACACGTCACACACACACACACACGCCACACACACACGTCACACACACATGCACACACACACACACACACACACACACACACACACACACACACACACACACACACACACACACACACACACACACACACACACAGAGTAGCTTAACCCTCCTTCTCCTATCACCCATCTCCGGTAACTTGATAGTTCAACATTGGAAACACACACACACGCATACACTTGCTCTCTCTCTCTTGCTTTTTTAATCTGTATAACACACACACACACACACACACACACACACACACACACACACACACACACACACACACACACACACACACACACACACACACACACACACGCAGGGGTCAAATTGAGGTTGTGCTTCCATGACTGTGTGTGTGTGTGTGTGTGTGTGTGTGTGTGTGTGTGTGTGTGTGTGTGNGGAGAGTTATTGCCACTCACGCATGCGCAGTTCGTACGTGCTCAGCTGAAGTCTCTGAGGTGTGTTCCAGTGCGACACATGGCCAAGACGCAGGAGAACACGCCAACACAACAGTCGGCGTCAGCGTCGGCGAGTTCTCTGGTGACCGCTTGGTGTGTCAGGGCCTTTACAATACAGACGCACTGCTGTGTGATGAAGAGCATTGCTTTATGGCGCTTCTTAACAAGGCTGTAATTACTTTACTGCGACATACCTTCATCTGTCATCTGATCCTGTGTGTTTCTTTTTAAATGCACTAACAGGAGACATTGGAAGCCTTCATTTGTAAGAAATCACTCAGCCGTTGCATCAATATAAAAAATGACAACTTGTGGAACGAGACGGGATGTCACAGCGGGGTGGGATGCAATCCCACATTTCTGAAAGGGGGAAGAATGAATTTGAGCCTGTCAGTGATTCAAACAGGAAGACAGATGAGGAAGTGTTGAGGTGATGTAAAAATGTGAGACCTTGAATGCTCTTCCTCACACCTAGCAGTGTTTGTGTTGCTTCTTGTCCAATTTACTTTTTGCAACAACATAATAGCACTGTTATCTTTTCCATACATGTTTGCTGTGACTTCATATGCACTTGTGATTCCTTTTGTATGTATCTGTCCCCTTCAATATTGTGTTAATTTGAACTAATATTATGCTCCAATTCATCCACCATATGATCATTTTCTGGATCAAGGTTTTGTATGTCCTCACCAGGGACGTGAGTGAGGTCAAGATGTTTGTATACCTTAATGTCCACGCCTTATATAGTCCAGGTCACTTCCCTAAGGAGGAGTGTTGAGCTAACATAACAGACACAGGTTCTCCTTCCATGTGAGCTAGCTCTAGCAGAGAGGGCAAAACTACACACATCCTATACTCAAGTAGAAGTACAGATACTTGTGTTTAAAAATACTCTGGTGAAAGTAAAAGTACTGACTAAACTACTAAGTAAAGAAGTATGGGCTTTGACATGTACTTCAGTAAAAAGTACCCATAACTAGCAGCTGTTTTAAAGAGTACCTGACCTCCCTTTATATTAATAGAACAATAATGCCATTGTTAGCTAATGAATGTTTCCATGCTGAACAACGGCAACATGACAACGTTTTCATTGGTCCCTCTTCTTTAGAGAAGACCAGGAAATGATGGATACACGGATCATGTTCAAATCAATAGGCACGCAATGACTCTAAATAATAATGATCACGCCACCAAACACACATTCAAACTAAAGGAACCAGCCTGTTTGGAAAATGTGAGAAGTAGAAAGTANCACGTACGAACTGCGCATGCGTGAGTGGCAATAACTCTCCTTACCAGCAGGCGGCGGTAGTGTGTATTCGTCATTCAAAAGAGGCAACAGCCGGAAGACAGAGAAGAAGATCAGACTGCGTGATCTAAACAAACAACAAATAGCGTGTGCGTTCCACTTTCACTCTCGTCCATCGAAAACA
>NW_011334416.1:91057-92543 GCF_000735185.1 Notothenia coriiceps
TCAAAAACATGTTTCGTTGGTACTGGAGCTATCAGCCATTGGAGTGTTGCTTGTGGAAGACATTCTCAAGCAACCGTTTCGCTTCTCATGCACTGATTCGCTAGCTGAACAGCCAATCAGAGTGATTTCTTTGTCCGACTGCCTGTGGGCGACGCACACATGCTCTCCAGTACAGGTTAGCTCTGAGTGTTAGCGATGCTAATGTAAACACCGACCATATTACGTTAGCTAAATGGTTCAATCGTTAGCTAAAAGTAATGGTTAAATAGTTTAGAAAGTAAGTTGAAAGAAATAGGTAAATGGCCATGAAAGGCCAAATAAGGCGTGTCACAGCCGACGGTGCGGGACACACCAAATTGAGTTTGGGCGACAGGGCACGCTTCGTCGTCCGACTAACGAAAACGGCCGATTTCGGCCTGGTGTGTCCGGGCCTTTAAAATGCGAGTGGCTTTATTTATCGACGGTAAGGTGAAAGTAATGGTAAAACAGTTAGCTAAAATTAATGTTTGAAAAGTTAGCTAAAAGTAATGTTAAAATAATTGTAAAAGTATGTTGAAAGAAATAAGTAAATAGTTTAAAGTGGACTTATCATGCTATCTTTAGGCAATATAGGTCTCAGATATGTACAAATGTGACCCGCTCTATCGAAATCAGTCGGAAGTCGCAACGGCTCATTTCAAAATAAACGTGGATTTGCATAAAAAACTATTTTTTCGGGGTTCGGGTGTTTTGTTTGATTTTAAACAAACAAAGTCTTGGCTTTCAGAATATGAAACTTTTATTTCCAAACTCACACGATAAATACATTCTTTAAGCTTGTAAAGGGAAGATGACAGGCAATCTGCTCTTCCGCAGCGCCGCTCCCCCTCCCTCCGGCTGACATTATGAATGTAAGTGTAGAGTAATCATAAATAACACGGCAGGGTCCGTTACAGTTTGTTTTCATCTGATTTCAATTAAACAAAGTCTTGGCTTTCAGAATATTAAACTTGTTTCGGCAAATTCAGATGATAAATACAACTTTGAAGCTTGTAACGGCATAATTACAAGCGGAGAACGGAGTAACTTAACGTCACAGCAGGCATAACAACAGCCGGTGTTTCTCGTGAGGGTTTCCCCCGGGAAACAAACGCAATACACACAAACGCAAAATTACACAAACACACACACACGTATACACACACACACACTCGCGAGCTTCTCCCAGACCAGCAATCCAAACGAAAATATCTTCCCTCCGTAGTATTTTGATCATTTGCTCCGCTAATAATCAATCAGATCGATGGATTCCAGAGAAGAGAAAACTTTGAAGGCCTTTTTCTCAAAATGATGACACGGTGACAGTCATTAGATAATGTGACATATTTCGCTTAATATTTGGAGTACAAAAACAATCCTGATATCATTAGAAAGCTAGGAATATCCTCTTTCCAGCAGTGTATACAACTCAAAATGTGTCTTCGGGTCAATGCGACTGATTTCGATA
>NW_011334417.1:0-2279 GCF_000735185.1 Notothenia coriiceps
CTCTCTCTCTCGTCTCGTACTACGTACTACACTACTACTACTACACTACACTACACACACACACACACACACACACACACACACACACACACACACACACACACACACACACACACACACACACACACACAGGAGCTCCAACAAGCCGGTTAGGACAGAGAGTGAATACACATACTATACAGAGATGCTGTATGAGAAACCAATGTGAGTTTGGAAAATTGCACAATGTAAATCTATTCTAGTAGACCTCAACAATGGAATTATGATCAGTAGAACTGGCCATGACATGGGACCTTTAACTAATTTGAATAGATGTATTGTCCTGAAAATGGCACCAGGAACACAAACTGTTATGTTTTATTAACACTTTATCTAAAAGTCATTTTGAAGGTGTATAACCGCGTGTTAGATAAAGCATTAGTTCAGATCATTAAAAACACTATCAAATGTAAATCATAATTCAATTATAATCAGTAGCAGTGATTTATTTTAAATGTAATATCTGTGAGGTTTCTGCAGTTAGTGTAAATGCATGGATTGTTATAATTACAATACTTTCAGAGGTTAACAATGATATGAACCATTGTTGACATATACACTAAGTGTACTTGATGTAGACACAGGTATTTGTGTTCCTGCAGCTCACCTGTCAGTCTGTTCTCCATCAGGTCCTGCTTCGTCTCCACGATGATCTGAGGCAGGCGAGACAGAGGGACACACACATCTGTAGCGTAAGCCTGTAGGACACACACACACACACACACACACACCACACACACACACACACACACACACACACACACACACACACACACACACACACACACACACACACACACACACACACACACACACACACACACACACACACTTTATGACAGCTTCTGGTGCAGACGTATGTTCAAAGGGGATACGACCCCATAACAGATTAAACGCACCATGACCTTGATTAGAATGACATATTTCTTATTGTTTGTAAATTGTTGAAAACATTTGGGATAGTGGAGGTACATAACTCAAAAAAGTAAATAGCATTTGCCTGTTCTTTGGACATTGACATGAGGAAATGTTACATATGAAACCTTTAAGTGGCAGAGGCCTCCTCACCTTGCAGCCGGGCCTCAGGGCCAGAGCAGCGTACCAGGCGTCATGGCGAGCCTTCCACAGCCGCTCCCGTGATCCTGCATCTCGAGCCCACTGGAAATCTGATCCACCGTTACTCTGAGTGATGTCCTCTGTAGAAATACGCACACAAATACACACACAATATTTAACTGCAAAAAAGTCTCATATATACGGGAGTCATTCGGGGGGGTTGAGTATCTTGCCTAAGGACACTTGGACACAGGGTGACCAGGTGTCCAGCTTTGTGCGGGACTGCACAGCATTTTAATAATTTTTCCTGTGTCTCACAAATTGAGACAATGTCCCATATTTGATTGACAGTCGCTCAGAAAGTCGAAACTTTGCTTTTGTCCAATGGCTGTCGAGAAAGTGCTCAAATGTAGTTTTTTGGCAGGAGACTTGAATAAATGCAGATGTACGGCAATATAAAATAAATACTAGAAAGAGAATTATGTTGACCCTAAACAAGAAAACGTAACCTAGCAGTAATAAAGGATGTTTTTTTATTACAGTAAATGATAGAGAACTGTTCAATTTCCATAGTACTGCAGATAACTATATATTGGGATATCCCAACTGTGGAACACAAATATCTACAGTACAACCACATTTTCATGAAATAATTTAAAAAGCAATAAACGAATATTGTGGTAACAGATCGGCACTAAACAGCTAGCGCAGCTAAAATCAATATTTATTTTCTCCACGCTGCATGACTCGAGCATCCTGTCTATGTGATGCATTACAAGATCACACCTAGATATTTCATAATTCTGTGAACGTTACTTATTTCCAAAATTCCTAATTTCATTACTATTCATAATGATTTTAGAGGTCAATTGTATTAAAATGTAGGTTTCTGTCCAACAACAGTACTGTATGACTTGTTGCCTGCCTGTGTGTGTGTGTACCCTCACACACCGGCGGTGAGCACCTGTTCCTCCAGGCTTCGCTCCGAGCCGTGGAACTCCAGGAAGAGGGTGGGGCTCACAGCGTAGGACAGAGAACTGAACCTGTTACAGGCATCCATCATCACATCGTCCAGGAACTCTACACACACACACACACACACACACACACACACACACACACACACACACACACACACACACACACACACACACACACACACACACACACACACACACACAGAG
>NW_011334418.1:0-3004 GCF_000735185.1 Notothenia coriiceps
AGGACAGTATTGAAGGTTCATTTTACTGCCAAACAAATTCCCTAATTGGCTTTTAACAGGGTTCATACAATTTTTCACCAATGATTTTCAATGACTTCTCTTTGACCTTTACCTAATTTTCCATGACCAAATAAAATTACTCTGAAAATTGTTTATTTTAACATGGAACAGGAAAATAAGGTCTGCATATGAAACATGTTGTGCCTATCTAAAACAACTCAAATCTCTCACCAGCAAAACACCTCGACAGTTAAATGCCATTTTACGTTTCATTACTATACGATACAGTATTTATTATCATTATAGTATTACTATTTCGGCGATTAGATAAAATATAAATTATATTTGATGCAACTTTAGTTACATTTCCATGACTTTTCCAAAACTTTAGGAAAAATATTGTTTTCCATAACTTTTCCAGGGCCTGGAATTTGCATTTTGAATTTCCATGACTTTTCCAGGTTTTTAATGACCGTAAGAACCCTGTTTTTAGAGTGGTGATATTCACTCCCAGGTGATTGTAATTTACCTGCCAGCTGTTCTCTGCAGACACGCCCCTCTGGACCCTGATGATGTACTCCTGAGAGACGAGAGAAAATATAGCACTTTATTGTAAGATAAACAATTGAACTATCAGTAGAAATATACGTTTGAGAAACACTGGGGGAAGAATAGAGGTGAAAAATGTGAAATAAACCTTGATATTTCAAACAGTGTGTCTGTCTCTGACATTCAGCAAACATTTAAAAAGGTAATTCAAGAAAATAAAAAGTGATATTTTAGTGAGAGGATATATTTAATTTTAATATTAAAACAAGGATTTCATTTATGTGAAAAATTTCATTATTATTATTATCAAAGAAAGGAAGTTTTACGAAGGAATTTAGGAACGTTTTAAGTGATAACATTACACACACAGTTCAGTCAGTGTTTAAATAAGAATGACTTCATAAAATAACTATATATAACTCGGTATAAAAAACGAAGTTGTAGTATTATTAAAACAAATTGTCATTAAGATATATACAGTTTTAATTACGCAAAAAAGTAAGTCGTAATATGTAAGTAAGTCTTTATCATTAGATTAAGGTCATGATTTTATGATGAATAGACTCATAGTTTCAACAGGTCACAAGCACAGAAAATGCCACGTAGATCAAACAGGTTTTAGATCATGGGTGTGTTCACTTTGTTTCATTTCCAAATAAACGCTTTACATAACATAGTGCAGGGGAGAATCTGAGGAGCTTCAGTATGAGAACAACAACCATGGTATTAGTCTGTTATTCTTCTTTAATTTGATCCTTTGTACAGTTCATTTCCTGCAGACAGACACCAGGCTCTGCCGCAGAGATGACATGTGAGCAGCTTCACAAATCAGGCTTTGTAATGTGACTTTAAACAATCATTTAGCATGACAAAAACGGTTTTTCCAGCATGACAGTGTCTATTATAGATCATCAAAACCATTTATTTATCTTTTAATAGACTTTTGTTGAACGAGATTAGTCTCACTAAGATCAAGTAACTCTTTTATAAAGACAACCTGGCTCAAAGATAGCAGCAATCATGAGTTTCAACAAAAAATGCATTCAAATAAAAAATGATCGGGGAAAGCATTTCAACTTACTCAATGGATATCACCATTTCACTTTTCTGATGTCTTTTTTACTTTTCTGATGTCTTTCTAAGTCTTTCACATATCTTTTGTTAAATGCAGAAGATATGTGCCACTGCCTTTTACTAAATCAAATCATTCTCCATATCTTACCCTGCACTGCAACTTTCTATTCATTATGTTTGTCGTGGCTATTTGTCAACAACAATAAAACTTCAAAAGGCCACTGAGGCACCAGGTACGGCGGATCTTACGCAGATCATGAGTGAGTAAATGAGTCCATTGTCCAGTCAAGGCATCAACGTTTTGTGGTGTTTATTGTCTTCACCTCGGCAAGAACAATACAGCAAAAGGTGTTGAATATTTGCTAGACTCAGCCTTGATACTGCTCTGATGCTGGTAAAAAACCATACACCTTCCCGGTGCTCACTCGCTGCTGCGGTGCCCCGATTGTCCTAAATACACCCAGCTGCGTGCCCAAATTGACCCATCACCTTCAAAATAAAAGCATCCCAGCTGGAACACAACTTAACATAAATTACATGGCTGCAAATTAGCTAGCTCTACAAAACAAATAAATACACAAAATAAATGTGAAGAGCTTCAACATTCCGGCCCCTAATTGTGAGAATCACAATTACCCTTATGTAAACATATAAGGGAGCTATTCTCTCTATCCATGAGCCATAGTGTCTTCTGTGTCGCCTTTTCTGTAGCCACTGAAAGATAAACAGATGGTTAGAAGACAGGATAGGAAGAGAAAATAGATAGAATTGTCCATGATCTTATTCTGTGGCTTCCATCAGCAGGCAGATCTTCGTCACGGGTCTCTCCAAAGCTGGTTTTGGTTTGGATGCTCACAGAGCGGACCAATCCTTTGGAGTCAGACTTGGTACTCACAACTCGACCCATCTTCCAGGATCCTCTTGGAGCTGTAGCATCGGCAATGATGACAATATCTCCTGGGGAGAAGTTTCTTCTTGGGGCTGCCCATCTCTGTCTTTCTTGCATCACAAGTAAGTATTCAGATGTCCATCTTTTCCAAAACAACTCTGCGATATACTGTACTTGCTTCCATTTCCTTCTGATGTACAGGTCACTCTTTTCAAAGAGTCCAGGGGGAAAGATGGGTTTTCCCTTCAGCAGAAGAACATGGTTTGGGGTGAGGGCCTCGAGGTCATTAGGGTCATCAGACACTTTTGTGAGGGGTCTGTCGTTTAGTATCGCCTCTACTTCACAAAGCAGTGTCTGCAGGCCTTCATCATCCAAAACCTGTTTTCCAAGAACAGAGGTCAGTATACTCTTTACTGATCGAATGAGACGCTCCCAAACGCCACCTTGGTGTGAGGCTGTTGGCGTATTAAAGCTCCACTTAATTCCATCCTG
>NW_011334419.1:0-2371 GCF_000735185.1 Notothenia coriiceps
GAAAAATACTTTGTTGCAGCAGCTTAAAACAAAACAATGCGTTGCACGTAATACAAATTGAAAGAGTAGAAATAAACAATTCTCAAATATAAACATCTCAAAAATGGAAATAGAAATAAACCAGCATTTGTTTAAGATCAATGGATGAAGGCACATAGAAATACAGACACATAGACTATAGCTGTGCAAAAACTCCTAGAAGACGCTGGTTCATCTGCTGCCATTTTTCAGATGATCCATCGGAACGAAAACCCACTTTTTTCCCAAAGCCAGTTACCTTGAAACCAAAGACCCTTTGCTCTGAAACTAAACTCTCTGTGCAACACCCAAAGCTCTTTAGTCCAAGTTGATTCCTTGGCTCTCCGCCTGTATTTGATGGAGCCCATGTGCTTTACGGCCCTTTAACAGGTGGCTAACGGTTAGCGCCCATACGGGTGATTATTATGCAGCAAAACAGCAAAAGCTTATCTTATCTCCCCAATCATGCCTTAGTCTTTCCAACCCAACCAGCTGAGCCAACAAATAATAACCGGAAATCAGACGCAGGTCGTGCCTTTGTGCTCATTCTGAATAACAACCAGCCATATGTGCTTCTGTTGGTTGAAGGGAGAGTGGGGATAACAAGCTTTCAACAAATTAGTTTTCGCTCCAGCGAGGCATTTCACAGACTTTGGGGATTTATGATCGAAAGGCCGATCTCCGTTCATCTGTAGCAGTTCTACATTTTGTATGAGGTTAAACTGTACTGTGGTGCAAAAGTGTCAAAATGCAGTGAAACCTAAGCAGCCGCAAAAACGCTTCACACGTAATCTGATTCTGCAGGCAATCCTGTTAACTACCCTCTAAACCATGTGTGTGTGTGTGTGTGTGTGTGTGTGTGTGTGTGTGTGTGTGTGTGTGTGTGTGTGTGTGTGTGTGTGTGTGTGTGTGTGTGTGTGTGCAATCCAGAAATAGCTGCCTTTCTGAATGCACACAGGAGCTGATTACTGCCTCTTCGCTATTTTTACATTCTGTTTCCATTGAGGATTTACAACCTCAGTATTAATAGCCTGTCCTGTTTCTCCCCGATAGATGTGACCGATCTGTACAGGCTGAGGAAGAGGAAGAGGAAGGAAGGAAGAAAAGAAGGAAGGAAGGAAGGGAACCAATAGGAGACGACGACAACAGAAGAAGATCCTGGACTTCTAATCGCCACAAGAGATCATGAAGACCTCCGAACGTTGTTTTTATATGCAGTTCTCTACGTTTTGGACCGGCAATGAACTGATTCAAAAGCTGGTTGCTGGTGTTTGAGACTACGTACGAAGCGTCTTACAAACACAAACTGAGACTGTTTAACTTTCTGTTTTGTTGACCCCTCTTGCGCTGGCCTTCATGAGAAAGTATTATAGATGAGAACAGCGCTGCACTGCCTATAGTTTTATCATGCCTACAAGCTGCTTTGTTATGTATCGCACATCCAACAACAAAAGAACATCTTCTTTACTTAAAATAAGATGGTCAAAGAAAATATCTGTATCTTCAGGCGTCCACAAATGACGGAGATCATAATCTATACATGTAAGTCAATGGGAAACACTTCATCACAGCTACATTATGATGCTAATGAGTTTAACGTCAATCGTACAGGGAACGGTTGTAATGCTAAAAGTCAAATTAGTGACTGTAGAAGCTGCATTAGAATATAAAACACTGAGCCAAGGAAATCCCAGTTTCAGTGTTAGCCTGCCGCCTAAAGCAGTAGTTCTCAACTGGTGGGAGCCGTTTCGAGTGGGTCGCAGATGTGTGAGTGAAGAAAACAAAAACATTATTTATTTTATTTTTTTGGAAAAAAGTCAAGCTTTTATTTTGAAGGCCCGCTTTTCTAACGCTGTGCATGCAGTAGGCGTTGGACTGGAATCACCGGAGACCATTAACGGCTTTGCAAACTTCTGTCACGTAGTGATCATCTTCTCAATAAAATATCTTTGCTGATGCTTTTCGAGTCTTCTGGCCAATCAGAATCAAGAATGCTGCCGGAAGTCCCCACGGAGAATAACTTTGCGGTGGAACTCTTCTTTATACATCCATGGGTACAACTACAGATAAAAATGAACACGTAATGAAATATGACCCCCAGTTTGATGATTGACAGGTCACAGAACAATGGGAGCTATCTACCCTTACCCACAATTTAAATTAAATTGTGGGTAAGGGTAGATAGCTCCCATTGTTCTGTGACCTGTCAATCATCAAACTGGGGGTCATATTTCATTACGTGTTCATTTTTATCTGTAGNGAAAATAAATACATCTATTACCACCCGACATATTAATAATATTTGATGCCATTGTTTGTTTTTCACTTTGTTCTGACATCTTGCTGCTCCACA
>NW_011334419.1:2440-5394 GCF_000735185.1 Notothenia coriiceps
ACCCCCCTGCTGGGGTTGGGTTTTCAGCATGTGTTCCTTTTTATGTATAGTTCAGCTTTGATTCCATCATCTCATGAAACTTTTTTTAAAAGCATACTTTAGTTCTGTGAAGGGATATAAGGGATATATGCACTGTACTTCACTTTAATATTGTATGCTGAAAAGCGTATATATTACAACACGATTTTTTGTTGAATAGATTTGAGTGGTTCAAATTTCGGGTCGCAATTTATGAGCAAAGGAAAAAGTGGGTCCCGAGGCCTGACCACTGGCCTAAAGGACATCGACCCCCTGTTGATTTTAATATAAATATATGTATTGAAGCATCATAGAAGATATTGAGCGATTGTTTACCTGACTAACCCTCGCAATTGGGCTCTTTGTAGATTTAAACTGCACAGTATTATTAATTCTCTGATTGGTGAAAACCTCAGAATCTGTATTTACCGCCAGTCAAATGTTTCCTTCCAAAAAAGGGGCGGGGCCATGGCGTTGAGGGAAAGTACCTGATTGGTTAAACGCACAAGTGAGTTAAAGGCAAAAAATAAAGAGGTTTGACTTGTGTAAAAAAAAAATGAAAATGTTTGGCAATGTCAGTCGAGCTAAAAAATGTCGTCATGTGATATTTTGAAGACATTTCAGTAGATAATAGTGCATGAAGGAGCTTTCGCTGTAGCAGAAGTCTGATTTTGGAGGATATGAAATATTTGTGTTCATAAAAAAAGCCCCTTTATTCATTTTAATGTGGCCACCATGGCGCTCTTAAAGAAAAGATAACTTTGTCAAAGAAGAAAGTTGGTGAATTAATGAAAATGCCATATTTCTACTGTTCTCACAATAGATAAATACACAAATGATGGGTAAACTTTGTAACATTCTTTCTTATGGTATTATAAATGACTGTGTAGTGTTTTGGAAACATGGAAATCCCAAACTGGACTTTTCTGTATGAAATGTTATCTTAAAGCAACATGCCTTAGTCTATGTCATCAGAACCTCACTTTGAACTATTCAAATTGTATATGACCTACTCAAAGTTGAATATGTTTGTAATCGATCCCCCCATAATGATATTGTTGCTGATGTATTCTGTTTACAGGTGTTTTCATTCCTTTGCATGCCAATACTGCTATTAAATTCTGCACTGCAATGATATCAATTTATTCCACACAACACTGAAAACCCCCAAAAAGCGCTTTTGGTGTGTTTTTGACTTATTTCTGAGGCTCCACTGATTCCTCCGTTGTCATCCCGGGCCAATTTGATCAGGTTATGGCTTCAAATCTGATAAAAGAACAGGATACAAAGAGAGAAAGCAGGGTTTTAGTCAGGAACCAAGCTGCTTCATCTCGATGGATTCCAGTCCCAGAGCAGCAGGAGACGAGCTGAAAAACATCGGCCAGCTGATGCATATTTAACCGATCTATTCTCTGAAGTAATCTTGTTCTTACTTTCGGGATCTTTTGTATGCAGGAGCTCGAAAACTGGGAGAAACTTACACTGATCTCACGTGGGATCTGAAGGTGTTGAATGGATTATTTAAAAACATGTAGCCTCCTGCTGGCTTTGTGCTCATGTGTAGAGAAAGATGAGAAATCAACACTGGCTTTGTTAGTATGCAGTGGAGTAAAGCCAGATTGCATACGCTTTAAAACATGACATGAATAAAACAATTGGCCGGCCGCTGATACAACTGCCTGCCGGCCAAAGAGCTTGACATGGTTTTGTATCTTTCTATCCTCTTTTACAGAGCAGCAGGTACTGGGAACACAACCACAAAAAAGTGATAATCAGTAGGGCTGCAAAATTCCGGGAATTTCCAAAGATGGAAACTTTCCCACGGGAATAAACTGGGAATTTTCAAAATTGAAGGTTGGCTCTTCATAGGGAACTTAAATATAGTTGGGGAAAGTATATTTTAGCCTAATCTTGACTAAAACAAACAAGTACACTTGAATATCCATGCCATAGCACACTGCTTACTGCATGGCTATTGAGACCACACAAAGGTTCGCAACAGGCTCACACATGGGAGAGTGGAACAACTGGTTGGCATTCGGGTAAACCTGAGGCTCTTTGACCCGGACACAGAGCAATCCTCAACAAGGCTGGACAGTGACACGGAAGAGGGAGAGGAAGAGTGTGATGTTGATGAGGCCCAGGAAGAGCCCGTTGACTGAAAGGGTTTAGCCAAAATTCCAGAGGATCGCTTGAAGGAAGGTGTGCTTGTTTAATGGGACATGTTGGAGGGAGAGGGGCTCTTTTAATTTAACAGTTTGAATGGGACTTTGTGGGGATTTTTGGAGGGGGGGTGCATTTTTGTTCATTTTTTAATAAGTGGGGTTGGGGTGGACGAGTAACATTTAACTCAACATTCCTGTTTTCGTTCTTCAACGAAACAAATAATTGTTCAATTAAATAATTAAAACTTGTTCTGTTCTACTTAAAAAAAAATGGTTTAAAAAAAATAATCTGTTGAAATGTCATGTTTTTTTGTTTAATTTTGCATCGAATATTTCCTAAATTCCCCGGCTTAACTTCCCATGGAAACTTTCCGGAAATTTACCGGACACTTTTCGCCCCTTTGCAACCCTACGTAACAGCGTACATTAATACCGGGCAACGTCACACGTATAAGCAAAACAGTGCTTTCGGCAATGCATAAGGTCCATATTAATATCCATTATGAGGCCTGGGGATCCTGTTTGCATTGCATTCATAACATTACATCACATGTTAGACGCTTTTATCCAAAGCAACTTACATACTCAATACTGTGGGCAATCACCACAGGAGCACTTTGGGGTGAAGTGTCTCAGGGACACAACGACATGCTGACTGCAGTGGGGTTTGAACCTGGCTCGCACAACCCACTGCGCCACACGCCTCCCTCTTTATTTCCTGTCCCATATGAGTCCAGAGTTTCATTGGTGGAAAGAAGAGCCACTCCACAG
>NW_011334420.1:0-2356 GCF_000735185.1 Notothenia coriiceps
ACACACACACACACACACACACACACACACACACACACACACACACACACACACACACACACACACTCTTCCTACAGTTACTGTATCAGAAGCTCTCTTTGTGAACTCACACACTCTTCCTCTCTTCCTCTCTCTCACCGTCCCGCTCTCAGGTGAAGAAGAGCACCAAGAAAGTCAGAGTGACAGTCAAGCCTCATCTGCTCTTCAGGGTGAGTGAATAATGACACATTCAGACAAAATGCAAAGGCATATGTGCTTATTGCTCAATTTCCTAGAAAAATGCACATGTAGCGTTTAGCTTTATTTAGCATCTGGAAATGGCAAAGGCAATTTTATGACTTATTGACTAAACAATAAATGTAATGTAAAGAAAGTTGTGAATATAAATGCCAGTTGGTTTTGTATTGAACATATGAATGTTTGTGTGTAGCCCATGGAGCAACACCAGGGTGTGGTGCCGGACCCTGACTCAGAGTACCGCCTGTTTGACCGGATCATCAACACCAGGGAGGGCTTCTCCGTCCCCCTGGGATGCAGAGGGACCATCATCGGCATTCAAGGAGGTGAGGACACACTGTCATTTCTTTCATGCTTCTCATGTTATTGTTTCTTTCACCTCGCTATCAACAAAAGGTGGGCAATGCTCGATTTAATCCTGTAAACAAACCAGCAAAATGGGAAGGAAATGACACCGATAAAGACATTTTGCCCCAGGTTAATAAAGTCAGACCACACCGTTGTTATCGAGTACATTGGGCATTTTACAAGGAGCTGTGCTGTGCCCGATGGGATCATCAATCGACATCATCACTGATATATGAGATTTTGCTCCAATCACTGTCTTCATCAACCTTATAAGGCACTTTTATAAGGCCAAGTCTATTGTTGGCTATGATAAATATTGAGATCTTGACTTGTGTTCGGGTACAGATACTTAGTAGTAGCATAGTAACTAATAGTAGCATTTGTAGTTTGACTTTAAAAACATGCCTATTATAAATGGATAAACAGGATTAATTTTTTTAACTCATCTCTGCAACACAATACATTGAAGTCTTTGACATAACGTCAACATCTTCACATTCTGTAAATAATGTTGGTTCATTTATTTAAGCTAAAACTCTGGTCATATGTAACACATTTCACCTTTTAAGGGCATCCTGCATGTCCAGAATATAAAGGAGAGAATATACATATAAACTATAATACTCAAAGTTTATATTGTGACTGTCTTCCAGCGGAGCGTGAGGCCGAGGTTCTCTACGAGGTGCTTTTTGACGATGAGTTTGCTGGAGGTCTCAACATCAGGTGATCACAGAATCTAATTGTAAAATATACAGTAGGGAAAAGCCTCCCACTCCTCACCAGAATGTTTTAAGAGCGGACGTGTGAGTGCTGACGGTTGAATGGTCCTGTGTCCTCAGGACTAAGTCTCCCCGTGGTTACCGCCTCCCCCCCTGCGCCCTCATCAACCTCACCCACGGACTGAGGGTGGATCAAAGCTGCCACAAGCTCACCGCCATCGTCAAACCTCAGCCCGCCGCCAACTTCAACTCCCAACGCCAGGGGTCCAGCCTCAACCACTCCCCCCGATCCCCCTTCACCCCCACACAGGTAAAGATAAGATAGGATATATTTTATTGATCCCAAAATGTTTGATTGCCAAGGCACACAGGGGATAGGCATAAAGAAATAACATGAATAGCAATAATCTAAGAAATTAGAAAGTGTAAGAATAAACATTGTAACCAAAATATAACACATTGTCTAGAACTGATAAACGGAACTAAAGAGTAGAAATATTCAGGTTGACCGTCGAGAATAACAATCTGTAAACTATCTGACAAACAGAACACTATTGACAGGCGGCCCATTTACAGCTAACACAATATCAAGCAGTTAGATACTATTTACATAGTTACCTGGCTGGAAGTCCAACAGCAAAGTTCTAAAATGAAGACTGACAGGAAATAAAAGCTGTTATTTGTAATATTACTTCAACATCCCGTCCTCTTCCCTTCACTCAAACTCTTCTCTGTACTTCTCATGTCCCTCCCCTGCAGATACAGTAAAAACACGGGCGTGGTGAAATGCAGCCTCCCAGGGGGGCAGCAGCGAGCCTCTCGCCCCCGCAGGTCTCGGGCCCCCAGAAACAACAGGCGCGCATGTATTAGCAGTGTATCGTGGGTTACATTGTGTTTCACTTAGTGAAGGGCCGCTACTCTCAACGTTACCAGGGCGGCTTTCACCAACGGTATTCTTACTAGCGCGATTGTATCTCCCACTCGACTGAGTGCCGATGCATGCGCATCTCCATACCGTTGGCGCAGGATACCATACATTAACGATAGCGATC
>NW_011334420.1:3127-12045 GCF_000735185.1 Notothenia coriiceps
CAATAAAGAATACAAATAACCTTTCACAAACAGGTATTTCATAACTGCTTACAGTAAGGAAGACATTTAAATTATTATTGGCCGTCACAGGCTGCTGTAAACTAAACACCACTCTCTCTGACCGAACACCTCACTGAGTGATTTAACTCATATGTCTAACTTTCAGGTTTCTCTTTTCAGACGCAGACCCCATGTCGCCTCTTTATGTGCGTCGCTAAGTTCCTCGAACTACTTGTGTACTTTAAAGTGGCTCGGCATCGTTAACAATTTGCGAGCGATGTTTCAAGTTGACCGTCTTTCTTGAAAAATCCTAAGTGTTGCCAAACGTTTGATTTGTAGGTATTTTTCGTTGCGCTGTGTTTCTCTTTCTCCTCAACTTCCGTGTGTGTTGATAACTGAGACTCTCGGCCTCCGTAGTGCGAAGCAGAGATCAAAGATCGTCTCTGCTGAGTGCTGACAGGATGAGGGGATTTTATATGAATGAATCGTTTTTTTACCGATGCAAAGACGCTAAAATCGATGCATCACGAGTTCAACCCAAACTGTAGCCGATGTGCTCTCTTTCAGCCGGTGCACTCGCATCTTGAATTCTTACACATTTTGCATCTTTGTGTCTGTCTCTCTTCTTCTTCTTCAGGAGTACAACAATGTGTGGCAGTCTCTGCAGAACTCTGCTGGCCCTCCTCTCCAACCTCCTGCTCACTGGCACAATGTACGTCTGTGTGGGAAAGTGTGTGTTTGGGCGCTTTTTAAAATGTCATTGATTGGAAAAGTCTAGTGTGGCACCTTGGGGCCGGCGGCTCTTCAACCCTTTGTACGTTATTTTACACTAAAGTTTCCATATGAGTTTAGAGATTCATAGTGGCATAGGGTAAGGCACAGCTCTCTAATACGAAAATGAAAAAAGATGTTGATACTTAAGATGCCAAAACATATTCAAGAGTTGCAGTTTCACATGCAAAATACAACGGAGCTAATACATGGCAAAGTATGTATGGTATGAGAAGTCTTTGAAACAGACTAATATTGAACTTACGGTATCTTAAAGCGAGAATTTTGACTAATAAAAACAACATTGTCTGTTTCCAACTCTAGGAAGGACTTAACCAACAGGGGAAGAACCAGCACGCTAACAAAGCTGTAAGTACACACATGCTCTGAACACACATGCATGTTCTCCCAGCATGCAACACTGCAAGATACCGGGTCATCAGCAGGAGTGCAGCATTTGTACAAATGATCCTTAAAGCAGTTTATTTATCTGAGCAGGGACATGTGGAAGAATATATCAGTAATAATAACATATAAAGGAAGCTTTGGGTCAAGGGAAAGATCAACAGATGGTTATGTTTATTTATTTGTAAACCGTTATTCTCATTGCTTTTTTGTTGCTATATTTATACTTTTGTGAATATGTGGTTTAAATATGTGTACTTTACAGGCCCCAGTTGGTTGCATCAGACTGTTGAAGAAAAATGAAGACGTCAACTCCCTTTTCCCCCCCCAGAACACAGCCAATAAGGTACATGCACGAACACACACACTTTTAATCTCCTTTTCCCATTTTCTATCTATTATATTTTTGAGCTGTAAGAGACAAAGCCTGGCATGTCCTTACATATTCCTCTCGCTTAGTCTACCACTGAGTTCGAGGACCTGATAGCCAGCCTGCAGATCTCCAAGGGCAACCAGCAAACTCCACCGCCGCCTGCTCCCCAACAAGTAACCACCTGCCAATCAGATGGCCCGCTGTCCCCTCAGTCCTTTGCAATGGTGAGTGTTGCTGAAAAAGGTTTGGTTTAAATATTTAGTATTTTGGTTGGAGACTTGATGAGATCTTTCTTTTATACCCTTTTAAAACGTATGTGGCCATAAGTTGTTTCCATCATTATTTTTAGATTGGAATAGTCTTAATCATTTTTGATATGTATTGTGTTCCTTTCTTTTATTTCAATCCAGCCATTCTTTGCTTGGACAGCTCAGGATAACTAAACTGGGTCTGTGTGTTCTCTCTTGTTGCAGAAGGGAACCCTGATGCTGAAGGAGATGCTGAAGATTGACGGCGCTGGAACAGGAAGTCCCCCCCCTCAGGAGGCCGCCGGGGGCCAGCAGCAGAACAGGAGACGGTCCAACAAGAAACTGGGTACAAAACCGTCGCTACACCACACGCAAATGTTCTGCGAGCACATTTATAGACCCAGAGGTTTTTCTTTAAAGATTTGTTTTCGTTTTTGTTACAATAATGAACAGACAAACAATATGAGAGCAGACAGGGTCATCCTGGGTCAAAATAAATGCTTACTATGTTGTAGAAAATATTATACATAATATACATACATACAATACGTACTTTCACACACATCTATACAGTCGTATACACATTTCTCTCCTTAGAGGCTCCAACAGTATGTGCATACGTGTATACATATGTAGGCATGTCGGGCTAACAAAGGCAGGGTCACATCACACTATCAGGGTCTTTGTGCCACTTTGTCCTTTATTGACCTTTTTTAAATGTGTTTTTTCCTTTTCATCCAATGTTCACTCCCTCCAGCAGCCAATATGACCTCCCCCCACGGTGACGGCCCTGTTTTACCCCCTCCAAATCTCTCCAACGCCGTTCTGAACAGTAAGGTGTCGGAGCTGGCGTGCATTTGTGTGGGGTTAGGGATGGCCCCGCCCGATTTCAGCTTCATAAGCAACAGACAGGTAACTCGGCGCTTTGAAACATACATGGAATTCATGTTTGAATGTTTTTGGTCTCATGCTTTACTGCATATTACGCACCTTCACCTTCACCTTCACCAATTAACTCCAGAAGGAGCTGGCATCGTCACGAGAGGGAGCTGTGCACTTTGTTAGTTTACTGGAAATGTCATTTTATTATATTTTATCTGACGAAACATACTCAAAGACAGATTAAACTGCACCAATAGGTAACATTTAGGATTTGAATTCAAGATGAAAGCTTTAAACTGCTGAGCTAAAAACAATGTGCGTTCTCTTTGACTCACTATGTTCCATCAGGGAGTGGCTGCTAAGTGAAGTGTGACACCTAGTAGTAATGTTTCTGTATTCTCATTTGGTCTGTTGTTTTGCTAAATATCAAAGCGTAATACCTGCAGATATATGGCCCCCTAGTCTACAGGAGTGTGTCTGTTTGTGTTGCACTAACTTTGTCCTCTCTCCCCAGACTGTAGTGTGTCAGGTGAAGCTGTCCAATGGGCTCATGGTTCACGGTCCCCAGTGCCAATCAGAAAATGATGCCAAGGAAAAAGCTGCCTTCTTTGCCCTCCAGAGACTGGTACATCTCACACGCACGCACACACACACACGCACGCAAGGGTTTAAATGTGCTTGCAGTAGTTAGTTGGATGCAGTAGCCATTTTATTTTTCGCAGGATCTGGGAAGTCCAGTTATTCCAGTGGCAATTATTTTCCTCATATCGTTTAACACATTGCAATGGGAACGTGCATTTGATTTGATCACAGCAGCATTTAGCCAGATGATGTATTAAGTTTAAGTTGAGCTGTGTTCAACATCTTTGGTGGTTAACCCTGTGTTTTATTGGTATTTACCATACAAGAGAAAAACAAGTCATTTATGTCTACTTAGAGCATCACTTGCTATCCAAACTGTAAAGGAGTGTAAATGTGAATACGTTGGTGTTGTTCAGATTTCCAGTTAGAGCTTCTCTCTCTGTCCTCTCCTGTAGAACTCTTTGGGGTCGGGCTTCCCCCTCCCACCTGCTCTCTTCCCAGGAGTGGGTCAGATACGACCCCCACCCTTAGGCATGAACCCCGTCTTCAGCCAACAAGGTCTGTCTTCTCTCCTTAAGTTTTACATGACGAGTCTGTGAGGAAAGAAGGATATCAACAGCATTTTCTTTCATTCAAATTCAACTAAAAATTAATTTCTTGAATATAAACTTTTGAAATATAACCTGTTGATGATTTTATTCCAATCAACCTATTGATTATTCAACTTATGATTTGATTTATTTTCCATTGTTTTTATGAATGGCTAGTAATAACCATATGTCACGGTCTGCTAAGTCAATTCAAAATCTTTATCGTAAATATGAACACATTAATTTGACCCTTTCTCTGGCTGTTATCTCATGTGCGTCCTCGTGTCCTCCAGGCGGTATGCTGCTGCCTCCCCAGGGCTTCGGCCCCGGCCCCCTCTGGGGGATGCCGCTGCCCCCCCACCACCACCCGAACCAGCAGTTCTTCGGAGCACCAGGACCCTTCCCTGGGGCCCCCCGCCCCCAGAACCCTGCATCAATGCCCATCGGCTCACACAACCAGTTTGTCCCGCTGCAGGTACGAAAACGATTGAGATATGTTGAAATAATGTTGCTGTATTTCTAATTCCTGTGCTGATTCTGTGTGAATGAGCTTTACTGTGTCTGTAATAATCTGTTTATGTAGGTTAACCTTTGTACCATGATGTTGTTTTTATGCTATGGTTTTGGTTCCTGTTGAGTCTGCTAAATCCTATTGATATATGTTAGGGTTCGCTCGCATAACATAAACATGTAGTCAACATTTAACGTCCGTTGCTACGTTGTCTAATACATTTTTACTGTGGGTGATATAAAAAGCTGTAATACTCTCGGAGTCTTCACAAACATGCTCCAGAAAGACTCGTATTGTGACTATTATACTGCTTTGCAACAAGAAGGGTCATTAACTTTAATTACCAGTGTCCCTGTGTTTCCAAAGAGTGGGGCAGTGAGGATGTCTTTTTGTAAGTGAGCCTGGACGTTAGCATTGTTAGGGTTCCCTCCATAAAAATAGGATTTTTCCCTTTTTTAATTTTGGTATATTGCAGAAAATAAGAATTTCCCACACCCACGTTTATTCTCCACATATTAACACCACCCTGCAGAACTCATAAACCTAAATTAGGCTATAAACGACACCGTGGTCGCATGGCTACGCGTCGCCACCGCTAAGTTAAATGTGGCTAATGCTCGGCATGATGTCGCAATGATGAGTAGTTTATTCAGGCGCTTGTTAGCAGCCTGTGTTTAGTGATACATAGAAGCTACTGTCATGTATTAGTGGGGTATTTACTATTATTTTTTGTCGTAGAACAACATGTAAAGACTCTTAAGCCTCTGCCAACCACAGACCTTATTTCAGGCATCTTGCCACTTTTTTTTTTTACTTAGAGACAAGGGAACCAAAGTTTTAAAATGCCGACTAATTCCCAGGTTTCAGGACTCATTCCTGCAACACTTTATTGTGTTATATCCTAGTGTTAGAAAACGGATCAACCACATTTCCTTCTGTTCTCGTTTAGACAAAGTAGAGTCTTTTTAACCCAGCTTCTCGACCGTCCTCTGACACTTCAGGTGACCAAGAAGCGAGTCTCCGCCAACAAGAAGAACCAGGACACTCGGGAGTTTTACAGCGCCGCCCACACTGTGACCAGGAACCAATCACAGAAACCCCAGAACCAGCCCTTCGGCGATCAGCTCGCTCAGTTCGAACCCCAGGGCGTTAACGTCGGCCAAGTAGCAGACCTCGTCTCCACGACAACAGCAGTCCCACACACCCCTCCTCGACAAAACATCCCGGCGACAGGCCACACCCCCAGCTCCTCCTCCAAGAAGAAGCACAGGAAACTGGCAGTCAACTTTGAGGCGGCGAAAGTGTCCGAGTGATGAGCTGGTGTGTGTGAGTGGGTGTGTAAGTGTGTGAGGAGAGAGAAGTGTGCCTGGTGTTTTTAAGCTGCTGTTTTAAAGCCTGACTCGCCATCTCTGATCAAAACCTCATCAATGTGAAAGATTTTTCCCACTTGCTATGTCTATGAACATACTTATAATGTTTCAGTATGGGGATTGAATCTGTTTATAGCACTATATCATAGTAACAAGCACTTATGAATATCCATAATACAAAAAAAACACTATGATCCTTCGAATGAGCAGTTATGACCTTTAAGTCATTATAAAATCATTTATAATGTGTTTTGATTATCATTAGAAAAATTATGGATATTTATAATTCCTTATAACTCTACAGTGCTATATAATGCTATAATGACAAGTATGGTTATATAACATTATAGACCTGGTGTAAAAGAAAGTGTTACTTTATAGTCGTATGTAGTTCACAAACAACATTATTCCCACTTCAATCTAACATAACCTCCCCATCCCACTTCAATCTAAACATAACCTCCGCCCCCCCCCCAGAGATCCTTACGTGAGTGTAACCCTGCTCTGAACAGCTGAGAGGCGGGGGGGATTCACAGACTTGAGTTGCTTTTGCCTTAGTTTTGGATTCTCAGGGACATTTACTCTGCACACTGAAGCTCCAGACTTGCACTCAAGTGTCAACTACTTCCTGCTTCCTAATACTTAGTTATCCGCATGTAAGTCTTGAGAAAACTACTTGCATACGATACTTTTTAGGGGGGGTATTTATGTTGTTTGAGGTTTGGATCAGCGGTGTGTTTTAATGTTGTTTTGTAATCCTCTCCCATCAAGTCTTTTATTTCCTTCAGACTCCTGAAGCTTTGCTGCATTTTTATACTTTTTTATTAATGGTTTGTAAAGCGCCAAAGTAAAAATGTAGAGTGCAAAATTATGACATGATAAACTATTGGAATAAAAAAAATGTTTTTCCGATTATACGGCCACTGCAGCACATAGTCAGATTCCAACTGTTGAAAATGTAAGGCTTTTTCTTTTTTGTCAATTACATTTTTTATAAATGGAGTCCTTTTTTATTTGAATGTTGCAGTCTGTCAGATGTCTCAAGCTCTTTTGGACCTCCATTTAGTGGCAGATTATTGTGGCAGATTTTACACAGGTGCAAAAAAAGAGGAAAAATATATTTTTAGCTTCCACTAGTGTATTTTTTAAAGAGATCCGACAACTTTTCTTGTAAATTTGGGAGCTTCCGTAGTTTATAATTCTATGTACTTTTCACATCTTAAATGGTAATAAAAGACAACGGTTAGGATTTGATGGATTGTGGAAGATTTTAGTATTTGTCCAAAAATGAAGATACTTGAGTTATTACAGTTCTTATTATTTTTGTATCTGTGTAAATGCAGCCTTGTTATCTGATTGATAGATTAAAAACAATACGTCCCTACTTAATTTCTCTTTGAGATTAATGTTAGAAACGATTTTTGGTTGTTGTTGTTTTTAAAGCTGTTTGGATATTTAAAATTCTGGGACGTACACATATAAAATCTCTTTTTTTTTTTTTTTCTTCAGATTTTATGGATACTCTTTTTTAAGACAGTCTTGGGGTCTTTTCTAAGGAAGTTATTGTTTCAATAATGTTTGAGTTGGAAATGCAGTGCTGGAAGCAGCTGTAGCTACTTAAATTAAGTGTCTTTACGTTGTCCTTGTATGGAGGCACACAGGCGTGAATGTGGTGAGAATGCCATTCTAAATCTGATATCCTTACGCCGACCCGAGGTCTCTACAAGGTTTGTAGGGCTCTGATGCAATAGGGGGTGTTTTAAAACATTTGGAAATTAAGGCACACCTGTTGTATATGTAATTTCTCTTGAAAAAGTGAAACAAAGTACGTAAATTTCAACATGAAGAGCTAATAATTTGCTTTTTTTGATCTAGGAATGTGCTGTACATATCCATTTAATAAATTACTTTTTTTTGTTACATTTTGACTGCTTCTTTTTTGCACAGAAAAAGAAAAATGACCATTACTAAAACTCCAAATGTGAATGTTAAGCTCACTTGTGTGTGTTTCAAAATGTGATATCTCTCTAAACCTTGGACCAGTCTACGTAACGTTTGGTATTTGATTATTAGGGGTTATGTATTTTGTTTTAACATTTTTTTTAAATGTGTTAAGATTTAAGAATATGTCCTTTTAATCCTCAAAAATAAAAAACTGTTTTTGTCCTCAGATATTATAGTTGTAATACTTAAATTGACCACAAGAGGCTGAAGTGCATTACCACGGAGAATCTATTGACGCTTTTAGGCTTGTTTAGATTAGAACATTGAGAAGTCATGGGGCCTTTCTAATTTCTCTAATTTCCCCTCCTCGATCCTCGGTCCTCCGGTAGTGACCATGGATGTATGTAGTGACCCGGAAATAGATTTCAGGGCGCCATGTTGAAGCACATCTCATTTATCTAAATGCACATCGAGGATCGAGCATCGAGGAGATAATAATCGAGGATACACTGATGGGTCCTCCTCCAATGTATTTCCGGCAACAGTGATGTTTAAAAGAGTTGTGATGCACGGCCGGATTTATCTCAGCCAATGACAGCTCTGCATGCATCCCCTGGATATTATTTTAGTAACTGCTTTAATTGCAACGCGATTTTTACAGTGAGAACAGCTGTGAGGTCCGTGCAGAAAGCAGAGCAGTGTGTATAATATATATCACTCAGTATAACAGGCCTGAGTCATTCTACAAAAATGGTGGAAGTACTGTCACTTACTTTTGCAGACACCAAAATACATTTCGTTGACCCAGTAGCGAGCCGTGACTTTTATACCTAGGCCCTCTGACCCACCCCTTCCCTAGAAAAAAAAAAAAAGAAAGTTATTACGCCACAGCTATACTTCAGCGGAATATCAAAAACAACGGCCCGGGGTGCAAAACTCATCAATGAAAGCGACCCTCTACCACACAAAACAACACCTGTAAATAACCCAATTTGTGTTCTTTGAAATCGAAAAGGATATTGCATTGTGTTTGTTACTTTCGTTGCAGTTGTATATATTAGCTGCTAATTTGGCATGCTTTTATTTTGAAGGCGAGTTTACTCTGAAACAGGAAGTTGTTGTTGCTATGGAAACAAGAAAAGCTTCACAGCGGGCGGAACTTGTCATAAAGTCCACGATAATAAAACCCACCCATTTAGAGGGAAGATATGATTGGTCAATTGTACTGTCATTTGACATTAC
>NW_011334421.1:0-11984 GCF_000735185.1 Notothenia coriiceps
TTTATTCATGTTTTTCACATAATTTTACAGCATATTGCTATATTCTCTCAACTCAGTATTTACATTCTTATATTCAAAGAAAATCAGTAATATCTTTAAAAACTACAACTCCTTTTATATCAGCTGTGCACCGTTATGGTGTAAATACAGCCTATCTACAAATTGGATCAAATATTACAGTCAGCCGAATTAGTGTTGATACTGCAAGGAGACGTATTGTGTGAAAATAAATGTAAGATGTTGTTTAATTGCTTATATATTTATGATCCACGTCACTCAGTTTTGGCGGCAGTTGTTCCTGTTTGTCTAGAAGTCTTCTCAGCAGGGCTCTATAAATAGAGAACTATGGCAGATATGTAATATTTAATGCAGCCGAACCGTGTATTACAATGCCGTTATGTGATGACTTTCAGAGAAAAAAAAGCAAGCACACTCGAAATAAAGTATTATTTTATTTTTAAAAAACGTTTTCAGATTTCACATCACATAAACACCAACTCCCTGCATGCATTGCGGCTAAACCATCCAATCATCGAGCTGAGGATCTTGCCTACGTCTGTTTCCGGTTCCACATCCACATGCATGGATTAACATCGATTTAACACAGCCTTTGTTTCTGCTAAAAGAGGTGTCGACCAGCTGAGGCAACAAGAAAAAAGGCGTAATCGAGTGTGACTATTAAAAAATAAATCATTACGTCGGGGTAGCATTTGCTTGGCATTTCCGGTTATTTCTCCACTGGTTAACATGGGTTAACAATACCGTGTAACTGTCAAGTTTGAAGGGACGAAATCGTGACATATTCACGTCTCCCAGCATGGTAAATCGTCACATGTTCACGTCTTGCCGTGATATCGGGTTGTCCTAGGAATATGTGTGCACCCAAATGACCATTTATCAAAGGCTTATACTTTTGTTTGAGTTTGATCCCGCCACATGTCCAAGGGTCCTTGGGCAATATGATGAATCCCAAATTGCTTCAAACATTAACTATATGATTGTGTGTGGGAATGTTTATCAAGCATTATGAGCGGGTGGCACATTGTATGTGTGTGTAAATGGGTGTCTGCTGACTTGTGTTGTAGGGATTGTAAGTGGCTGTCAAGACTAGATTTAGTTATTGTAAGGCGGTTGTCACTTTGCAGACGGATTAGGAGTATCTGCTCTGTTTAGACTGTGAGGAGGAAAGTGAAAAAGATGATGATGCCATACCGTAGATCTTTACCACATTGACTTTCTCAGTTAAAATATTTCATCATTATTCTGCTCAAGGCTCCAAAGACAACATTATTATCTAATCAAATGGTACGATATCCTGTGTAAACCAAAGTATTTCTCAACGTTAAAAAGAGTACCCTACAAAAACTGTAATGACAATTGTGTTAAAGGTGTCTATATCTTGAATTTTCTGCATCTTTAACTCTCCCACCATGAAATGCATAGTCAAAGAAGCCAGTGGACCACTGTTAGAGACTACTGAGCACCATGAACAAATATAGAGGGCTACAAAGCCTCTTAGGACAGAGCCCGCTTACGATTCCCTTTCCGTGCACAGCATCCTTGAATAGTCCATACAAAGATCCTTAAGCCAAAATCCCTCCCTGGTCTTTAATTCTAAATGAGTAATTACTGGGTGTGTCAGTGTGTCTTAGGTTTGCAGGTAGTCTGGATGAAGGGGCTCATTTGCTCGCTGGCTCTGGAGCTAATTGCACTCACGCACATTCTGTAAGACACTTAGGGTATCCGTGGGGAACCGTTGAAGAACCCAGTCACTTAGGGGGAGCAGACCACTAACAGCCGCCAAGATGTGTGACATGGGGGGACTGGATAACTTGGTGGCCAACACGGCCTACCTAAAAGCCCAGGGTGGTGATGACAAGGAGATGAAAAAGCGCCGCCGCAGCTTGGCTCTCCCCAAGCCTGAGGTATGTGCTGCAGTGAGAACCTCCCTCGAAAAGGATTTTTCATCGCTTTGTGAAAGGCAGCCTATCGGCAAAAAATTCTTTCGTGATTATTTGGTAAATAACCCTGAGTTTAAGATTGCTGCTGATTTTCTGGATGAGCTTTACGACTGGGATCTGAGTGAAGGTCCTCCAAAAGACAAGGCACGTCAAAACATCCTGACAAATTATTGCAAGGCTGATTCCAAGAGTTTCCTAACCTTTCTTACCGGGGAACCTGCGGACAAATTCAAGGCTGTGACAGATGCCACGTTTGAAGAGGTGATGAAAGGCACAGTCCAGGATGGTGTAAGAGAGTTTTTGAAAAACAAACCCTTCACAGATTACCAGGACAGCCCATTCTTTGATAAATTCCTTCAATGGAAAGAGTACGAGAAACAGCCCATCAGTGACAAATACTTCTATGAGTTCAGAACTCTTGGCAAAGGAGGCTTCGGAGAGGTAAGCATGCAAACTCTTCTACATATACTTCTCTAGAAGTCTTTTGAAATATGTGTTAAGGCAAATATTTTATATTTTAACCTGCTTTTAGTTGCATAGCTCTCCCAGTTGTTGAATAAGATGGTGTTTTCAGGTCCAAAATGTGTGTTTTCATAATGTTTTAAATAATATATTAGAAAAGATAAGAAAGGAGATACAAATGTGTGCTTCAAGAATTGTGGTCAGCCAGTGTTGATCTTTTCTTAAGAAAATCCCTAAGCTGAAGTTGTCTATTTGCTTTAAAGCGTAAGGAAGGATATTGTAGGCAAGGTGATTACACCTAACATAATCATGAGGAATTACCTAGTCTGAAGGTGGCCATGAAGTCATGAGACATACAAGCACCTCTTGAACCTTAAAAATCATGGCTAACGTTTCATGAAGTGACAAATGCAAAGCCACAATGAAGAAAAATAGTGGTCTTGCGTTTATAGAACTAACATGGTTTAAATACTACTTGATTTTATTGTCTTATCAATAACAAGATCTAGTTTTTAAATTCAGACACAAATATGACAGTAGATTGTATAAAAAAGCCTTTAAAATATTCACAATGGATAAGAGATGTTTGAAGAAAATCAGAGGCACAGGGAACCCAGAATCGAGCCTTGAGGAACCTCTTATCTGACTCAACCTCTTAGCAATAAGCTTGAGAATGCAAACCAACATAAGTTGGTGAGACATTTAATTTTATTACGGTAATGTTTTTACCGTATAATGTTGTATATCGTAATGGACAACCAATTTTTTGTTATTAATGTAACTTGCTCAATAGTGCAATATAGTGGATAAACCTTATCCTCTATTTACAGGGAATGATTGAAACCGTTAGTAAATGTTAAGATAAGATAGGTTGCACATAGTTACCAACAGGGTTTGAGTTATAAACTGAGCTCTATGGGGGTCACACACACACACACACACACACACACACACACACACACACACACACACACACACACACACACACACACACACACACACACACACACACACACACACACAGCAGCAGCCCTCTACTTGCTACAAACTTAAATATGAAAAGCTTCAACTACGCACACCACATAACACATCATCTCGGCTCACGCAGCACGCTCACAGGCATAGATTGTGCAATAATGTATTGCGCACCTTGGAGGTGCAGTCTAGGCATATTGTCATTCAAGAGATGCGTAGTTCTTTTCGAAAACATGTTTTTCTTTTAGCCTATTTACCTCGTTAACGTAAATAATACTCATTACATTGACACATGCATTATTTGTGATTAAAATAATGGTTGTTGGTAATGTATTAGCGACCCCCAAAGATGTATGATTTCACTGCATCTGTGGGAGCTCAGGCCCTCCTTGTGGGAGCCAGCTCCCATTGACTCCCACATAACTCGAACCCTGGTTACCAAGATTTAAAGCTGGCAAGGTTCAGGTTTGGTTGACTTCTTGAAGCAGTTTTAATCCAACCAATGATTCTAAATCAGTGTTATTGGGCATTATTTGTAATAATATCAATTGTGGATCATGACATTTGTGATGACATACATTGATGATTTATAGGTATTCTTTTAGTTTATTTAGGGAGCTTTATCTCCATCCCCCCTTTAAAACAGAGAACAAGCCACAGCCTCCTGATCAATCAAAAGATACATTCTTGGGCATTGATTATAACATAGGTCCTTTTTAACAACTCATCTGTCTTTCTCAGGTGTGTGCTGTTCAGGTGAAGAACACAGGCCAGATGTATGCCTGCAAGAAGTTATGTAAAAAGCGACTGAAGAAGAAGGGTGGTGAGAAGATGGCCCTGTTAGAGAAGCAGATCCTGGAGAAGGTTAACAGTCTGTTTCTGGTCAACTTGGGCTACGCCTATGACACCAAGACCCACCTGTGCCTTGTCATGACCCTGATGAATGGAGGAGACCTCAGGTACCACATTTACAACATAGGCTATGATGGCAGGGGTGCGGACAAGGGCATCGAGATGAAGCGCATCATCCACTACACAGCGCAAATCACCACCGGGATTATGCATTTGCACGAAATGAATGTCATATACCGTGACATGAAGCCGGAAAATGTGTTGCTGGATAGCTTTGGTCAGTGCCGACTTTCGGATTTGGGTCTGGCTGTAGAGATTGTTCCAGAGAAGACCATCACCCAGATGGTGAGTACAAACAAAACTGGTTATAAAACACTGGTTGAATGGCAATTCCAGTTTGGAGTACTCATTAGCATTGCTAACATGATAATGGGAATCATAGCAAGATTGTGAACCCTCATGGGTGCTTTTTTTTTTTTCAAAGTCTTTGAAGTTGCATACACCAAAGTGCAGGCAATGACTCTTCCCTGATTCTGTTACATGTATCAGATCTTTAAACCAACAATAGTTTGATGACATCATCCTCTATGGTTGAGGTTTAAGAAAACACATACTCATGTCTGTACCTTTCTTAGTCAAGTTGGAGTCAAAAACTGAGCTCAGGCTTAGACTTCGTAGGGTTTTTACTTTAAATCCGGACAGGGATTACCGGATTGCTCAAAGATCTGTGCAATGAGTCTCTGAAGCCATTATATAACTCATTTGATCCTTTAGCAGTCAGATTATAGCCTGGCAATTTATAGGCCACAATTTTGTGTAGGGACTAGGTCGTAGACATTAGTGGACCAATTATATTTAAACTAGCACTCTACAAATACCAGTTTCCCTCAAAAACGTTACCTTGAGAGAGTTGCCTCAGCTGAGCGTAGTTTTTGACCAGAACACTTTTTTAAGCCTGTAGCCTGCAATACTTCATGACACAGTTCTCATGTCATCATTGAGTTCAGTTTGATGTTACACCCGATGCTTCTAACTGAGGATTTCTCCACAATGTGCCTAAAAAAAGGTTGTCATTAACAAAACACCATGATGACATTGATCACTGAGCTCTAAACATTTGTCAGGACTGACAAAGCCTACAAATGACCTGAAAAAATATGCCACATTTTGCATCAGGGTTCCTTTAGGACTTACTTGCCGTAGCAAAGAGTAAGCTCTCGTCTCCATGAAAGTCTAGTAAGCTCATTATCCAGTACTCTGATGCTCCTCCACCAGCCAAAGTGACTGGGCTCACCTCCTACAGGCAAGGCTGGCTTTGGGCCCCTAATCTTCTTAGTGGGCATTACACAAGTCTGTCCCTGATTACACTGACAGATCCAGGTAAAAGCTGAATATGTTAAGACATGTTAGTTTGCAAACACGTTGACTTTGACCTCGCAAAAATGGGATCAGTTCCTTGCAAATAGGATCAGAATAATCTTGATGATTACGCATAGTAGAGTTTTGCCCCTTTAAGTGACCAGAGTGTGTAGGATAACCATTTTGTGCAGGGTTGAGTAACCCTAACAGAACACAGTTCCAAAAAGCCACCAGAAAAAGTTTTTAATCATTTGCATAGGGAACATGGAAGTAAGTACAAGGACTTAAAGGGTTAAGAATGTGTCAGTAAAGCATCATGCCTTCACTAATCTCACAGTAGGGATTCTTGTAGTTGAAGTAAAGGCCAGATCTTGAAGTACCATGCACATTTTTAAAAAAAGGTGCAAGAGATGTTGAATGATGCTGTGTCAAATGCTAACAATCATCAAAATACAAAGACCAGAAACCTATGGATCTCTTTAGAAAATATGTATTTTTAGTAGCAAAGGTTGAGTTCTTGGCTCCATGCCAGTTTGTAGTGTGTGTGCATTACTGACAGAGGCATGGCTACGTGTTGTCTGGATCTTCCTTATTTATATTGGTGGATGTAGCCTCCAGAAATGGCCAGGCTTTATATAAGAGGCTGGGCAGCTCTGTCAATGTAAAGACGCACATGACTCTTGACAGGTACTAGGCTTATCATTAGGATTAGGGCTGCAGGTGAGGTCATACATGGAGAGGGAGGGGTGAGGTGTGGGCGGGGGGGTCCAGCGGGTCTACAATCCAAGAAGGGAAAGGTGAAAGTTACACAGAGAGAAAGAAACAATAGAATAAAGCTTTCAGTTACCCAGGCTATAATACTGTGCAACACTTGTCCATGGGGACCTACGAAGGGCATGGCTCAAAGTTTTGTTTAGAAGTCTTTCCTTCCACAAGACCTATAGGCACAACATGCTGTCTAGTCTCTTGGCCAACAAGGAAAACATGTATTAAAAGAATGTACAGATTCATATTCAATCGTCCCCATCTCCTTCAGGCTGGTACTGGAGCCTACATGGCCCCTGAGCTCCTGACCAAAACTCCATATAGGACATCAGTGGACTGGTGGGCCCTGGGCTGCAGTATCTACGAGATGGTGGCTGGCTACACACCTTTCAAAGGGCCAGAGAGCAAGAAAGAGAAGGTGGAGAAGGAGGAGGTACAGCGCCGTATCCAGAACGAGGAACCAAAGTGGGAGCACAAGTGCTTCGATGCTCCCACCAAGGACGTCATCCAGCAGTTCCTCAAGAAGAAGATTGAGGAGCGCCTGGGCATTAAGTAAGAGGTTCTTCTACCCTTTTAGGCAAGCCACATGCTGTTTGTGTGTGTTTCAAGTTTTCAGTCAATTGTAATTTTTGTAACTGTATATTTTTCTAAAAAAGAAACCGGAAATCAGTTACACATATCATTTAAGATTTAAACGTTTTTGATCCGCTGTAATGGGTGTTAAGGATCAGAGATGGGAATAACAATGAATGAATGAACTGGTTTAGTAAGAGGAAAAAGAACACAAATTGTGTCTAGATGGTGTCTCGATTTGCGATAACTTCACAAGATGGTTAAGCAGTGAGCTCAAGATTCTAGACTCTACCACATAAACTAAATCTAAACCTTAACCAACATGTTGTCTAAACCCGTGCAGCCAGTGTTCTTGATTCAGTCTGAAAGAATACTTTTTACTTTCTTACCAGGAACAACATGGAGGATCCCAGGAAGCACGAGTGGTTCAAGAACATCAACTTCCCCCGTCTGGAGGCCGGGCTGGTGGACCCTCCATGGGTGCCCAAGCCCAACGTCGTCTACGCCAAGGACACCGACGACATCGCAGAATTCTCCGAGATCAAGGGCATAGAGTTTGACGCCAATGACAATAAGTTCTTCAAGGAGTTCAGCACAGGCGCTGTACCCATTCAATGGCAGACGGAGATGATCGAGACTAAACTGTTTGACGAGCTCAACGACCCCAACAGAAAAGCGGGCGGAGGAGACCCCGATGACGAGAAGAAGTCGGGCACGTGTATATTGCTGTGAGATGTTCGATGTCGTATACGAGTTATAACAATCAGTAATCTGTTTGTCTCTCAGTCAGATGCACACCAACATTGATGGATGGATCCAGAAAGAGGTGTGCGTCTTTGTTGAGAAATATGTACCATCCCTTTCTTTTAAGGGATGCTCAATGTTTAGAGGCAATGCTATCCAGGCAATGTTCGGTAAAATACGGAGGATGTGATGACTTATTTTGATCTCTGTGGTTCACTGCTTCTAAATGTCTAAAGATGTAGACATGCAACCATGTTGACTGCTAGAAGTCATTTTCACAACCCTTTATTAAGGACTATAGTGTTAGATTACATAATTTGAACAAATTTGAACCAACATGCCGAAATATCTTTTAGTATACTCAAGTCGATTGTGTAAAGATTTCAGTATTTCAAGGCGCCCCCCCCCCCCTGTTCACTGTTTACACAGTGAAAAGTGCTGATTAAGAACATGGCAAAGAGAGTTTTACTATTTAATATTACACTTTTTTGATCCTAAACCTCATAATTAAGATTGACCACTGCATTGACATCAAAGTGGTCGTTTATTTTTGCTTTTTTTAAAAAACAATTGTATGTATTGTATATAAGAAAAGAAGTATCTATCTATCTATGCACAGGGCAAATAAGTAAGTCATCTAAAATATAGTATTTATTAGTAAGAAAACAATTTCGAGCTCTTCACTGATTCCCTCTACTGTTGGTGCTATGAGGCTCAACTTAGTGAGACATGGGGACGTTTTAGCCCTAAAAAATGTGTGCAGGAGGAAAATGTAGAGGAGTTGGAGAATAAGTTCCTGTACCAGGAATGTACAGGTTGCCCCTAAAACACTGTGACACTTCAGGGTAGAGGTGCAACCGTAAGGAAATCGACAGAAAAATAAACGCCAACTACTTTGATAATCGATAGTTGCAGCCCTGCTTCAGAGCGTTTTATTTAGTTTGAGACGAGTGTGAATCATTCAGACTAGAATGATCCTGAAAAAGACTCGGGATCATTAAGCTGAGTAGAGACTCGGGTTAGAGAGAAAAGAAAATCCTTGTAAGTCTTGTTTTACTTGTCTCAGGGTAACTATTTTTAAATGTCCAGATCTCAAACTGTGTTGAGTTTTTAAAGCTATTGTTATTAAGATTTAAAAAAAAAAATATATGATACATGTTCTTGTAAATATATTTATGAGAGGCGTTGATACTATAGGAGTGTGACATGTAAAGCAGCAGTCTGAATTTACTTCCAGTTTCCGAGAAACAATTCCCAAATGTTTCCTACATGTTCTCAGGGCTTTATATAAGCAGAAAGAGTTTCTGAGGGCTCTGGAGTAAAACCTAAAAATATCAGCTGCATTAATCCGCTCTCAGGATTCTGACCACAGCCAGCCCGTCCTGTAGGCGGCCGCGAATTGGAGAGTTCACTTCTTAGCTGATAAGGCGATAACCTGTGTTATCCTTGCGACTTCTTTGCTTAAATCAGCTTAAAATCCGAAAGCTGAGTGATGCTCTGAGCAAATCTCACAATGTAAAAACTGAAACCATCCATCCACTCATCTTCTCCCGCTTATCCGTGGTTGGGTCGCGGAGGCAGCAGTTCCAGCAGAGCCCCACACTTTCCTTTCCCTGGCCACTTCAACCAGCTCTGACTGGGGGATCCCAAGGCGCTCCCAGGCCAGTGAAGACACGTTGACTTGACTCATTTCACATAACTGTATTAGGTTAGTTGAAAGCAATACTTTTAAGTTGAACCTAATATTTTTTCTTTAAACTTAATAGTATTCCTTTCAACTAACCTAATATAGTTATGTGAAATCTGTTGACATAATACTTTAATTAAAGTCAATGTTTCAGTTCTTTCAGTGCAGCTGCAGTGCTGAGCTGGGAGATGTTTCACATTTCCACATTTAGTGGGGTTTATATAGAAAGAATGCTGTATGAATTATATCAAATAAATGCTTGCTGCAAAGTGATCCAATTGCATGTAACTTTTTTTTTTTTCTTTGGCAAATCTTAAAATCTGAATTAGAAATGTTACAATTTTTTTCCATGTAGGTTTTCATGTAGAATGTTGGTGTATTAGTGCAGGATTAACATAGCAATACAACAATTAAGACTGACGTTTTATTTGGAGCTTCGGCCGGAGAATTCACAAGACGTGCTGAGCCACGAGTTGACACAGCGGCGTGCCAAACCAATTCTGAAGATCTCTACCCCAGACCCATGTATTTAGCTGGTTCTGAGAGAAGAATCCACATTGTGCATAACAAGATAAAACCAAAACACCTCAATCAGCTGACGCCAACAGGCAGGAACAGGGAGACAGAACACTGAGAGCACAGCAGCCAAGGTCGCAGGCCTGTGCTCACTGAGGGCAGTACAAACTGATCAACTGGACCAAAGTTATGGGCCTAGGAACATATCTCCCCAACAATACATATCTTGCATTATTTACAAGAAACTAAAAATACAATAGGACTATGAAGTTTCAACATTTTTGGCAGCTTCACAGAATTACAGAATATGTAAAGTCAAAAATATAGAAAGAACAAAATTGCAATAAGAAAATAAATCATATATATATAAAACATTTTTTTAAAAATTTTTAAATAGAAGAAACATAAAGAGAATATGAAAATGACTGTGCAATAGAATATCAACAATATACCAATATAAAGCTGTGCAGATTTACAAGAGGCAGGTTTTGTGCAGAAATGTGCAAAATTTGAGCAAGGTTAGCGCAAAACAATATTTAATGTACAGATATATATTCCCAAAGATGTACATTAATGCAATACACATGGACTTGTATGCATCTTAATGTAACGTGGAGTTTAGTGTAGAAGTTCGGGGAATTAACAATAATTGGACAGGACACATTAACACATAGACAGATACACTCCAACATTTACCCCTTTATTTTGGTATTGGTATTTCCCTTTAGCACCACTTGTGCACAGTGTTGTAGCTCAAGGACAACGAGAGATGAAGGGGGCCTACGATGGATTCATGCTGCAGCTAAACCTCCAGAGATTATCTCTCGTGACTGCTGCTGCTGACACTGCTGCTGACTCCCCCCCTGTTCACCAAATGTCTAATAAATCATCATTTATTACTTGATTCTATTTTTTTTATTGATTATCTATATCTTCAAATTAACGTTTTTAAATAAATGTACACTAAAAAAACGAAAAAATGACACTGTCCACAATATCATGTGAGCCACTGGGAAAAGATCTCAGAAGCTGAGATTGATTTTCCTCGCACACGATGGTGGAATGTAACTCTTAAGCCCCACGGACCCGGTTCCGGGGCCGAAATCGCTTCATTTGCAGGAAACAACGTCTAAGGAACCTTAATATTTTATAAACTATGAATATTTTATATCCATATAACGGAAAAAAATAATTTAACTGATCTTTTTCATTTTCTTTTTCAAAATAAACACACAATGCTAACACTGACCCTCTGAATTAGCCCCGAGCTAAAAATTCTAACCTATTACTGCACCGAAAATCACTCTTAGCTCCCTTATTACTTATCCTAGCTGCACATCCAACACATCGTTTATGATCGTAAAGACACATAATCTAACGGTTTCCACCTCAACACTGAAAGATACAAACTCGTGACGTTATTGTTGGAGAAATATTTCCCAAAGCCCATAACTTTGACCCAGTTTATCAGTTCATACTGTACTGACTGAGCACAGGCACCTGTAACCTTGGCTGCTGTGCTCTCAGTGTTCTTTCTCCCTGTTCCTGCCTGTTGGCGTCAGCCATAGACTGTATATATAAATGGACGTAGTGTCCGTGACGTCACCCATAGGATTCTGCAGAGTTGCCAAGAAGCCCTTAGTAGGCGGAGTCGGCCACGAACAGCGACGTCAGAGTCTAATCCCGCCTGTTCAAAATAAGGGCAAAGAGGCGGAGCCGAGGCGGGACCTGCTCCCTCCGAACTGGAAGTAAACAGAGCTAGCTCAGGCTAAGAAGCTAAGCTAACATGAAATACATGCATACCAAGTTACTGCTAACAGTGTAGTTCCCCTATATAAACGTTACATTCATAATCAAATGAGACAATCTGCAAGAGAATTAGCTATATTTTGTTATTCTTAATGCTTGTCATTCACACGTTAAGAAAATAAGTACCGATACATAGCAGAACAATTGTGGCGATGTTCAGCTTAATAAGCCTTGTTCAACATAATTTATTTAGCTAATACTACAGCAGGCGAACCAAGTCTGCGTTTCGCTGCATTCCTTGATCTCCAGTTATAACGACGGACTCCATCGCCCGGACCTAA
>NW_011334422.1:0-2010 GCF_000735185.1 Notothenia coriiceps
CAGCAGGAGAGAACTCTTTAAAGTAGAGACACTACATACTGATATACACCTGAACATCAGCAGGAGAGGACTCTTTAAAGTAGAGATACTACATACTGATATACACCTGAACATCAGCAGGAGAGGACTCTTTAAAGTGTTCTCCTCACCTTTTCATGAAGATCCTCAGCTCGGGTCTCCAGGTCCACCAGTTTATCCGACCTCTCGTCGACCTTGTTCATGTTCTCCAACATGATGACCTTCACCTCGTCCGCATCATCCTGGACCTGCTGCAGGCGGCTAGTCCCGTTCTGCAAAACACACACACACACACACACACACACACACACACACACACACACACACACACACACACACACACACACACACACACACACACACACACACACACACACACACACACACACACACACACACACACACACACACACACACACACACACACACACACACACACACAGTGAAACTAGAGACACTTCAGAAAATATTCACAAATTAAATCTCTCATCGTGTGAAATCCAAAATGGCTGACTTCCTGTTGGGTTTAAGATATGACGCCAAGAGGCTTTTCTTTGCGTCTCACCATGCTTCATATACCTTCCAAATGTCATACTTGTAGGTTGAAGCACAACGAGGGGCTGAATGTTAGCAACGTTTGAGCCTTTTTACCCCAAATCAGACACAGGGACAATATTTGAGTCGCACTGAGCTCGGTCGAAGTTATTTTTCTGCACAATGCCACCACTATTCTGCATCCAGGCCAGTGTACTCAAAGAGAGTTATACTCAGCCAGTGAAATGTTTGTTTATTGTTCCTGTCACTCTGGAGGAGTTTTTGTGAAGTCTGGGGTCATGGGAATTAGAAAGACGAGGGCATTGACCGCAGAAAGAGGCTCAATAATGGGAAACACTGCATATTTGTTTCTCTAAGCCAGGATATGTTGGCCCTGCTGCTGTGATCTTCAACACGTTTCTGTTTGCATATCTCTCTCTTGTGAGTGAGTATACTGCACTCTCATTGCTCCAGGTTAAAGTGTTCTTTGTTCTTATTAATGCATCAGGCGTGGAGGTTATATTTTGGATTAAATCTGGCATTTCTTCATGTTTCTTTGTGAACACAGTTTGCAAAAGAAGTGAAACGTTGCCTGTAGTTGTGCAGACTTGTTGCTGCTTGATGCTATCATGGATGTTGTATAAACACAGACGGAGCATTTCCTCCTGCTGCTACATGTGTCTGAGCAGATTAAAGCAACAGTGCATTCATTTGTTAAAGAAATAAGGATTTTAAAACAGTGTGGAGAAGATTATTTATGAAATGTAATACCTTTCAATAATGTAATAAGAAATGCAATTATTTGACAGATTTGATTCGAAGGCTTTGTTTCCATGTGCAGCTCTTGCAACATATAATATACTAAAAGATATACAAAGTAAAGCAAGTAAAATGCAGGAATTGGTTACAAGATATAAATATATACATACTTAATCTCCATCTACTTCATGGAGTATTTTTCCAAATAATATAAACTGAGATAACTACGTTTTCTGAGATATTTGTTTTTATATCTGATATTTTTTTCACATACTTTGTGAAAAGGTTATTTGTATAGTTACATTTAAATGTGGTGTTAATACTTATCTTTAGCATCCCTTTTTAATGCTAAATTGTTTCTTAAAAATATTTATTTTTTATTATCCTTATATATTTCTTTTTTTTACCTACATTGCAACTTATTTGTTTAGATTGTTTACGTCCGCACCACCAGATACCAAAGCTAATTCCTTGTATGTGTAAACGTACCTGGCACTAAACTGGATTCTGGTTCTTTAAAGGTCCCCTAGTACAGGGGTTCCCAAAGTGGGGGTCGCGAACCCCCGGGGGGTCGCGAGATGACTCCACAAAAAAAATGGAAAATTCAACAACAAAAAAATTATTTAAAAAAATTGATTAATTTTTTTTATAATTAAAAAAAATAAATTATTATTAATAATAACGTTTGCATAGACATTT
>NW_011334423.1:0-6661 GCF_000735185.1 Notothenia coriiceps
GCCTTCTGGCTCAGCTCCCTTTTCGTCACAACGGTGCGGTAAAGAGACTGCAGTATCTCGTTTATTACATGGTTAAATACTCAATAAACCAACGACTTGACTCTCAATGTTGATTTCAAATTGGTTTATCGGTTTAAAAATGACCATATTGCTTCTGATAAGTTTCTCGATGTTGAAGAAACTAATGTTTTGTTGTCCACAGCCGACGTTAAATCGACCGGACTACTTTCTGCGGATTGATATGACTGCACATAGTCCCTAGATCCTCCTTAGCAATGGACTGTTAGCGAGAATTAACAGACCTCTGTCCAACTTGACCAATCAGAATTGAGTATTCAACTTGTGTGTGTAGTTAAGAATTGATGGGGAAACCATCGGCACAGCACAAATATTCTATACTTAAGGCGCGTTCACACCAAGTACTTTCCCCACAAAGGTTGCTGAGAACTACGATTTAGTTGCGTTCACACCAAAGCGTTCACACCATGAACTAAATTAGTTCTAGAGAACCTTTTTTACCCTCTTTTCAGTCCCTTCTAGAGAGCAGGGACTTTCGTGGGAGAAAAAGGTTCCTATGTCTGATTGGCTGGGCGGAATGCAAACCACGCCCCGTCACACTCCCAAAAACTTTTGTGAAGCCGCCATTTTATTATCCTTGCATTGCATTATTAGCATTAGCATTAGCCCAGCGCAGAAACGCAGAGAGACTAACTTATGTCAACACAAAATAAAACATGGGAGCGGTGGAGATGAGGAGGTGTCGGCGTTCTGGCCGTTTACTCGGAAGGCTTCAGTAGAAGCTGCTGGGAGTCCCAGCAGCTTCTACTGAAGCCAGTCACCAACTCCGGGGACTTCCGGCCGGGGACTCCGGGCGGCAGTATACGCCGTGAAGTTGTTTGCGGCCTGCCAGTAAACCCAAAGCAGAAGAAGAAGAAGTGACGTCAGCGGCTTCATTTGCCTAATCCACCCCCAGGAACTAATTTCCGGTGTGAACGTGATCTGTACTTAGTTCATGAGAACTAAAGAGTTCTCAGGAACCTTTGTGGGAAAAGTACTTGGTGTGAACGCGCCTTTAGACGCTCCTTCCCATTTTTTTTGGACTAGCTTTTCTGAGAATTATTTCAATGATTTCTGTTAGAGCCATCCTGCAAACTACCTTAAAGACTTAGCGCTGCCATGGTGATCATGCCTCCTCAGTTATGCCATATGTTGGACTCAAATCACATGCAGGGTTGCATCCTGACACATCTCACTGAATCCTGTGTGTGATTCTAGCTTTTGGCTTTGGTTTACAGCATGATCGTGGAAATCCTCGACACTGTTGCCTCATCTCATGTTTTCCAAATGACACGTTAGCACACACCAAAGGGAAGCAGCTGACATGCACAACATGCTCTGCGTGGGAAAATAACTATTTTGTTGATCTAAAACAACACAGAAAGAGACGCTTCTACTCTTTGAATACCACGCAGAGGTTCTCATTAGATGCTCAGAGTATGAACTGCATCTCACAAAAAGCATTTCCTAGCTGCAACCTGTCAGCTGGTGCAGGATAACAGGACATACATAAAGGCTTGTTGCACTTATACATAATTGCCTGATAGCGATTAACTGAGCGATAATTTTCCATAACGGTTAGATTCAACAATCAACAGGTGAAAAAAGCCAATGCTATAAACGTGGCAGAAATTAGATTCTAATGTCTGAAAAAGTCCTTCTTCTGTTTTTGGCTCACTATTAAAACTGAAATCTCAGGTATAGTGACAGCCATACTCACTTTATATTTGTGTCCAAAAACACCCAGAAAAAGCTGGAAAACCACCTCCAGTTTTCTGCTCAGCTTTTCCTCTCTGTATTTTGTTTGTAATATAATGTTTATATTTTGAGAGCCAACATTTTTGCTTCCAAATGTTGGAAACCAAGAATGATTTTATGGGCTAATGCACAACCTTAAAGCTGGCTGTTAGAGCCATTTTCTGTGTTGACAATGAATATATTATTTTCTTATTAATTTAGATCTTAATATATTCTTTCCATTTATGTATTGGTACCGAATTAAATATTCGGAGAAAAACGTTGATTTACTGCGAGCCACACCTGTGATACAAGGAAGGGGTGGGACTGAGCGTGAGAAGGAAATTGTCTCCAGCAATGAACGGGGAATCGGAACAGTCTTTGATCTCACGTCATACTGATCATTTTGTTTATTTTGTTTGTTTAAATATATGGAAGTAAATAAATCGGCCAAGGAAGGCAAAGAAATCAGCGCCTACAGAGCTTTATTTGGATGGTTTTTAACGTGTGAGTCAAGAAGCGGATCCCTGTTGACGTGGCACAGTTTTAGATAATCCACAAGAATGGGCCACGACATGGGCATTGTCTCGGGTTAATGGAAATGTAACATAAGAGCTCACCATTGTCTTAATTTAAATATGAGTTGAACAGAGTATGTCTTGCTACTTCAGTCAACACTGGTGCAGTACACATCCTCTTATTATAAGCCATCTGATGACAAACGGAAAAATATTTTAATTTGTTTTTGACGAATTCTCATGAAAATCTCATTCATGTGAGCATTTTCATTGAGAGGTTTTTGGGTAACATAGAGCTTCCTTTAATCTCAGCTGATGGTCAAATGGCTATGCAAAATTATAATATTTAAGGACAATTTAACTCGTCTGTCTCCCTCAGAAAGTAATGTGATTATGTCTACTTTTATATATTTAATTGTATATACGATTATTATCTTGTATCCCATCAGGTTGTTAGTATGCATGCAGCTTCGTGGGTTTAATTCAGTCCCTATCAGAGGACTAACATGAAACACTGCAGGCCTGTGGGTTATGATGATTATAATTAGCTGAGGGATAATTCAGCATTTCACTTTTGGAAATTGTCTGAATGCTTTTTTTCATTTCTAGTCAGTGTTTGAAAGTTTTAACAAGCTCTCAGAATATATTCATCATGCATTATATTGAATTCCAGCAATAATTGTGTTTCTCATATTCAAGGAGTTGTGAAAAAACAACTTCTTGGTGAGCCAAACATTTACTTATATAGCCTGTGTATTTTTAGACTGGAGAACATTGGCAATTAGTGTACCTGCGGCCTTTTAATCCTCATGGATCACAGATTCATGCTCCTCGGTTTCATTCGCACCAAAGTCCTCTTTAACTTTTATTGTGTCTTCAATCTACATTTTATCCGGGATACTTCACACTCTTCCAATTAACTTTTCCCAGAGCGGGCGATTTGGGTGATTTGAAGCGATGGATTTTGGCGAGTGATAAAAGTAAAGAGTGAGCCGGTGAGAAAAAGATACGAGTTGCTGTGAAACACTGAATTAGTGTAACGTCAGGTTTTTTTTTTAATGTCCGTTCTTGTGAAGCTTACTAAACTAAGTGTGAAATTCACATACGGTTTTTCACAGCGATACTGAGAGAAGTGTCAGGAAGCAGCACGGTGCGGAGTATTCAGTGTCAAGGGATATTGATATTGCCTCAGAGGTTTGTCTGGTAGGAGCTACAGCCTCTCCCTGTTTTTACGCTATAGCACTTCTTTATGTGACAACCGAGGGAAAAGGGTTATAGGGAATATTATTCTTAACATCACGATTGATTTCCAATGCAACAAAGGAATCGCTTTGATACTATGTTAATACGATGTTTAATCAGTACTTCACAATCATTAAAACTACAATACATGCATTTAAAACCAAAGAATAATTACACATTTGATGTTGGTCACGTTCCAATAACTATGAAGGAGGGTTAGAACCACATGTGGAACATTTTTTGAGATCCGACCAAAAGTGGATTCTTTTTTAGTTCTCAGATTAAAGTCAACATTTTTTAGAGTTGTCAAAATATTGAAAGTCTCAGAATTATCACTTTTCTCAGAATTATCACTTTTTTTTTTTTCAGAACTCGAAAAGATAATCCAGTTTTGGTCAGATCTCAAGTTGTAAATACAGTACATTAAAAAAGTTAAATTCAACAATATACACGGCAGAAACATGACTGATATATAGATACATTGGCTAGACTGGTATATCTGCAAAACTTACCAAATTACAAATTTAAATGTATAAATATCGGCTAATATTTCAGCAAAATGTCATCATGGAAAAAAGGTGTTGAACCGTACCGTAGGTCTCGTAGTACTTTTTGTAAAAGTCTTGCGCAATGTCCACCAAGAGACAACTATAAAGAGCCATATATGTTAAGGTATGGAATAAAAATAAGATGTCACAAATACCTAAAAACAATTTTAATAATAATAATAATAGCAATAAATGCACATTTAATGGACAATCTTGCACCAAAGCTATTGATATTGAAGTGACTGTTATTTTGTATATATTGATTGTTGTGTTTTTTTTATCTTAATGTGTGCATATGGGCAAATGTGTCTGATTGTGTATATACTGTACAGGAGTAGGATATACATATTTTATACATAATTTTACATTCGGGATTGTTGGAAACGTCATTTGGATCTCTCCGTCTGTACACACAAACTGAGTAAGATGACTTTAAAGGGACTAACCTTCATCAACACAAAGACTGTTGAGAAGTGCTTGAGACCTTCAGACTGTATTCATCACACGCTTCTTTAGCCTTGGATCTTTAGAGTAGTGCTTTATCTCTTCATACCAACACATACCATCTCAAACAATAGTAATGTCAGTGACCAAACAAAGGGCTCTTTCATAAATCTAAGCTTTTCCAACTCTTAAGAAGTTGTTTTGAACACTTTTTGTTGTATAGCCACTCTCGAGTTTGTTGAGCCATTCCTGCCAGAAGCGAGTCTGGGAGCGAGCAGACTTCCATACATCATCGTGCCGAGGCATTACTGCGGGTAATGAAGCGTGAACGAGGAGCAGCACTTGGTTTATGTCATAAAGAGTGGGAGGGGGCTCGTTGTAGAACAAGGAGATCGTGGACGCTCTTCAGGGCATCACGGCAAAGTGCCACGAATTACAGGCGAAAGAAATTCTCATTTCATTTGATATAGGCTTGTTATTCCACAGTCATATCTGGATATATGACATTCACACATATGCTGCTAGCCCCGATAAGAAATACAGTTTCATTTCCCTCATGCTGCAAACCATAGATGCCTGCAACTCGGTATAGTGTCTAAAGTGAAGGGTGCTATGCAAGGGTGTAACTTTGGTTTGAGAAGTGGGGGACACACTAAACAGGGGGTCCTCCGCAATGAAACATTTTTCTCGATTTAATTCCATTTCCTGCCTTTCTACAAATATATTAGGAACTATGGTGTTCACTAATCCAAGAAAAATGTGCAGTGTATAATGAGGAGAAGATTTTTGTCTTTGAATTGAAGTTAAAAGCATCTGGTGCACTTTGAGAGCAAAATGAAGACATTGGAATGACTTCTTAACTTGAACAACTATATTAAATAGATGGAAATATTTGTTTACATAGATGACCAAACCGTTTGAGACCCACTGAGATAACTAAAGGCCCAGATACACCGGCCAGTCACCTGAGAAGTCGCCGGACTCTCCTGCGTATTTGCCGACTTCGCGCACTGGAACACACCGCAAATCCGAGCCGAGCACGTATGAACTGCGTATGCGTGAGTGGCAATAACTCTCCATACCAGCAGGCGGCGGTAGTGTGTATTCATCATTCAAAAGAGGCAACAACCGGAAAACAGAGAAGAAGAACAGACTCCGTGATATAAACAAACAACAAATAGCGTTTTTCTTTCCATTTTCACTCTCGTCCATTGAAAACATGAACGAACAGGAGCTCTATAAACCGATGAGGTGAAATAGCCGTCCGCGTGTGTTCCATCTTCCATTTTAAATCATTTGTTTACCTCCCTCACTTCCGTTAACGCTTCTCATGCACTGATTCGCTAGCTGAACAGCCAATCAGTGTTATCCCTTTGTCCGACTTCCGGTGGTGATCCCGACGCCGATTCAAGAAAAGGCGCCAGGTCGGCAGAAAAGACCCGACGGTGCGGCGCACACCACTCCGAATAGGGCGTGCCCACGCTCATGTTCGGCCCGACTCCCATTTACTTTTTGTACATGGACGAAGTACACAGAACCCTTATAAACCTATTTTTTGTTCAAAACTAAATTACTACATAGCAGCGAGAACGCCTTTTTGGTCCTACAAGGTTAGCCACCGTTAGAAAAATTTGGTCTACCATTTAGGTGATCATCACACACCCCTTTAAGGTAGAGGGTATAACTTTGTTGTTTCTTCCCTGTAAATAATAAACAGGGGAAGAAGATGAATAAACACGTACCCGCATCAAAGGTGACCCCTGTCCCCCCTGTACAGGGGGGGGTGAAGAAGTTTTAGTGCAAACACGGGGGCGGTGAAAGAGTTTACACAAATAATAAAAAAAAAATGCGTTCGCCATGTGGTAGCATGTGCCTCTCGGCAGAACACACATACTACAACCTCTCTACATCTCTCGGTCTCTCTCTCTCTTCTCTCTTCTCTCTCCTCTCTCTCTCTCTCCTCTACATCTTCGCAAAAGTTGTTATTTCCCTCTCCCTCTCAGGAGAGGACAGTCTGACTCTCCGACACTATTGCGTCAAATCCACTCCATTTACTGAGCGACCCACTATTCTACATTTGAATCAGGTATTTTCCCGTGGTCTATGTGTGGCCGG
>NW_011334423.1:9033-24906 GCF_000735185.1 Notothenia coriiceps
ACAGGAAGCAGCAGTTGCAAACTGGGTTTTTGCAAACAATGCATCACACTTAGAGAGATCCGAAGCATAGTAACTATGTGCTGAGATGCATGTTGCACAATGTTATTTTTGAATAAAATGTGATTTTTTTCAACAACTAATTTGTATTTCTTCATTTACTGTATTTCTGTGTACTCAAGCAAACTTTCTCTGCAGAAACCACCATGTACAGAGCATAGCCCATAACAGATGAAAATGCTTTAGATTATGCTCAGCAGTTTGTAGTTGGGTGGTCAAACCATCTAGTATTATGAATGAAGTGTGTTATATTTGGTGCAAAAGTTTGCATTTGGTAAGTGTTTATGTAGTTTTGAGTGCAGTTCTTCATTTAGCAGGAGAAATTAGGTGTTTTGCACTTTGGGTGTGTGGTTTTGTGAATTGTGTTTAGTGTTTTGAGAAACTGAGCAATTTAAAAAGAGTCTTGTGTTAGCAATCGAGAAAAACTGTAACACATAAGTCAGGACTGTAAGAAAAACTAGACATTTTCATATTCTCGGTTGATATTTTGTTCTGCTATTGGTTTGTTCCTTTCTACCTCTTCATCTAGTTATATTTTCCGCATTTCCTGCATGAATAGAGGATAGGATGTGTTTTGACACTACATTAGCTTCTATATGTTCCAGCATCATGTGTTTCACCCTGTGAGGCATGCACAGTATTGCATACAGTATAAACAAACACACACAATAAGGAGGTCATCTTGAGGTGTGACACTGAGCCAAGCTGGGGTATATACAGTATGTGTGTGTGTGGGTGTGTGTGTGTGTGTGTGTGTGTGTGTGTGTGTGTGTGTGTGTGTGTGTGTGTGTGTGTGTGTGTGTGTGTGTGTGTGAAAATGAGAGGTATGTGTGTGTGTGTGTGTGTGTGTGTGTGTGTGTGTGTGTGTGTGTGTGTGTGTGTGTGTGTGTGTGTGTGTGTGTGTGTGTGTGTGTGTGTGTGTGTATGCACCCTTGTGGATTGTGTTTTGTTCACTTGTTTTCCTTTCTCATAATCGTTAGGCGGGCTGTACGTCACTGCAATCATGGATATCCATGTTCACATTTCCATAAAGGGCACAAGTCAAAAAATCTATCACTAGTGATAAACAGAGCACAACACAAGGAGTATTATCTCAGTCAATGTAACCCCTTGAGGATAAATAAACTCCCATGAACCATGTAAACAAACTAAGGAGTCCTTCAACGTGAAAATCCTTGAACACTACAGGAAGGATGAGATAAGGCCAAAAAACCAGGGTATAGCTTGTGCACATGCATAAGGACATGGACACACATACCCAAAAGCTTCACCTGCAAGTATTCTGCCAACGTCTATCCAAGGAATCACCAACTGTTTTATTTTGAAATAATGTTATGTAGCAATGTGAATGTTCCAAGGTTGTCCCTTCAATCCGTGTGTTATACAACTTAATCGTTTAATTCATTAACACGCCTATGACGACAACGAGTTGTATATTTATTCCTATGTCCATTTGTATGAGTCAGGCAAGAATATGTTGCTTATAAATTGATCTTTGGCCTTTTACTGTCTGACAGTTGTACAACAAACAGGAATAAATACAAACATTCACACATGTGTTTATACTGGCCGTACTCTGTTTTCCGTCTAGCTCAGAAAGCATCCAACCTACATGGTCAACTCAATCGGAATCACATTTTTCTTATTCAATTCCCTGACTCAGTTAAGCCGAAGATAAGATTTGGAAAATGGAACAATGAAAGCCAACCGCTGTGGCTAACAGACCAGCCTGTCTGTGTAGATGGTCAGGTCCAAATGAAATTAGCGACAAAGGGATGGTCCCCTAAACACAAATCTGCTGTGGAAAGGGAAATCCTGTAAAGGTTATTTTTTTTTATCTCATTTGAATTAGATTGTCCCTCACTCAAAGGGAGAGATAGAGAGGGGGAGGGGGCAGTGGGAGAAGGAGGGTTGGAGGGTGTAGTATTTTGCATGACCTAAGGAGAGGGTCGTGGTAAATGAAAACAGACTGATGCATGCGTCGGACCGATCCCACAGAGGTAGTAGGCAGCGTTTGGCCCAGCCCCAAATGAGAACCGTGAGAGGAAACGATGATGACTACAGCGCGTAGATCGGCAGTTGGAAGCGAGAGGTGCCCTGGTTGCTCGGTTTGAACGGTGAACACAAGTGCCTGCCAGCACCCGTAGGCTACACATCCAAGGCACCGGAGAGCTTTAAATCGTACAGTTGGATCGGAGAGGGATATGGTCCAATATTTCTCTCTCATCTTCTCCACTCTGATTTTTGGTTTTGAGATGCAGCTCATGTTGTGCCATCCTGTCAGCGCGGTAAACTTTACGGCATATGAGTCAAATGTAACTTGTTAAAAGTGCCAAAAGAAAGAGACAAGTTAATTCACTAAAAATGTCAACGACGTACCTTAGCTCTCAAGCGCCCAACCAGAGCTACCTATCGACGGCTACCTACGAGAAGACAGACCCCTCGGAGATGGAGAGGCAAATTCGCCTTCTGCTTTTCGGCTTGTGCGTAATCATCGCTGCTGCTACCCTTGTCGGAGGTGTGTATTCGCTGCTCTCACTCCTCCGGTTGAGGAGAAAAAGCTCCTTGTGTCTTATCGTGGCTTCTATGTCAGTGGACGATCTCCTCAGTGTGGTCCCTCTGTCCTTGTTCATGCTCCTGCAGTGGGAGAGAGATGGAGGTGGATGGTCGGGCAACCTGTGCACTTTATCTGGACTTCTGTACGTGTTCCAGGGTGTTTCAAGCAATATGAAGGCATGCCTCATAGTAGCTTACACTTTTTATGTCACCAAGAGATTTGGAGTACTCCAATCTGTCCGCCGGCCACTAAGAATGATGTGGGCCATTGCCGGTGTTTGGGCAGTGAGCCTCGCCGTTAGTGTGTTACCTTTGTGCGGATGGGGAAGCGTTACGCCTGCCCCTCTCGGGTGTTTCCCAGAGAGCGACAGTTTTTACACCCTGATGTTGTTCTCTTTATATTCCATGTGTTTCTGCGGCATGTTATTTTTCTTTACCCCCCTCACCTATCAGCTGCTGTGCTCTAGGGAGCCCCAGAGGACTTTACTGTACCCCAGCTATTCGGAGATGGCGAGGGGACTGAGTGGCTCTGCCCCCCTCTGTGACCTTCCTTCTTTTTCCCGGGACAGCCTAAACAAAAGTTTCGGGGCCTACAACGAGCTGAGCCCGAGTTCATGCGGGACGAAGATCGTGGAGAAAGAAGACAGTGGTTTGTCCCCAGTGTCTGTCAGCGGGCAGAGGACAGCTGCTATCGGGGATACACCAGTGGTGTTTGCACAAAAACGCTTCTCCATGATCCTTGCGGTTGTCCGAGTTATTTTATGGATGCCAATGATGGTAAGTAGCGTAATAAATTCAAATTATTCTAAATTAGTGTGTAAAAAAACTTCCCTGTGATGGAAAAGAAAGACATTTTAAGCTATCCCTTTTTGATGGAGACCCATTGCAAAACCTCTTGAAGCAACACTAAACCACAGTATTAATTACATGTATTTACAGTTTGGAAAGCATTTGGACATCCTATCATAGTTTGTGGTCTCATAAGAAATGTTAAACCGTGACATTTAAAGAACACACGACGATGTCCTATTAAATTAACTTCCATTACAGGCCTTGAGTAAAATAATTTGCCATGTTTTAGTCAACCCCGAAAGGGCAGCATTCATTGGGTTGCATTTTGAAATACCTTATAAGAGCATTTGTTCTTGCTCAATCAAAACGTTAATTTGATGTAACAAAATCTGCAGTGCAGCCAGCAGAAAATTGATGGGAAAACCGAATTGGCAAGCCAAACTTGCAACACTGAAAAACGAGCAAAGCCAAAGATTTGATGATATGATATGGTGGACATTTTAATTGTACATTAGTTTGTTTGGTTTTCCAAGAAACAAACATGCCTTTCCAAAGATGATTTGTCTAGTGGTATCTTTTTGTATTGCTTATGTTTGTAATACAGATATATAATACATATTTCTGTTTATTTTCCATTTAGAAGAGTCATAGACCGTTCAATATGTGCTTCTCAAGAAAATGAAAAACAAAAAAAGCACAGTTTGGGCCTCATTTCCATCCATGTGCCTCCCTCCCAATATGTCCTCATGCATATTGAATCACGGACTGCTCAGTGAATTTATCTTCTATTTCCCTTCATTCACAGACGTTGGTGCTTGTGCGCCACGCAGTAAATGCACGCAGCTCATCCCTGGAGACGCTGAGCTTCTTTCTTACTCTGCTTGCCCCTGCGGTCACTCCATTATTCGTGCTGTCTGAGCGCTGGATCCATATGCCATGCGGCTGCTTCATTAATTGCAAACAGGATCCAACGCAGGAACCCTCAGGTAAACAAAATCAAGTGTATGTCTACATAATAAACCCTTATTTCCCCATTTTGCTACCCTTTAAAGGAGAGGGAAGTAAAGTTATAACACAATTATCCTTAATTACTTTTTCACAGTGATGAAAAGAAGATTTGAGTTCAACCTTTCCATCCAACAAGGCTATGGAGTATACAAGTTGTCACATGCCACTATGCCTCATAACAGTCCACCTCTTGGGAAGCCTGACCTTCACAGCTTCTTTAACTGTGACTTCCCCATTACCCGCCTTGAGACACTAGAAAGCGGCGGGCTCCTCAGCCTAGGTCCTGATTTTGATTTCAGCACCACATTCCCTGTGGACAGGTCCTCTCAAGCAGACCTTCCATTGGAAGCAGTGGCCAGTGGAGGAGCGGCGCTGACTGATTGTCTTTCACTTCCTCGTGAACACCACGGAGATGAAGGCGACCGCTGTGTCCCTTCACATCACAAGGAGCAGGATCACAATCTCACCGATACGTCATTTGTGTTCGAGGGCCCAGAGAGGAGGCTGTCGCATGAGGAGTGTCGGAAAATCGAGCTGACAGACTGGGAGTGGTGCAGGAGTAAATCAGAGAGAACACCAAGACAGGTACTGCTCTGTCAAGAGTCTCCAGTTTATTAACCTGATGTTGAACCATTAAATTAAGTAATTTGTATCTGTCATTCTGTGGTTTATGGATGCCAATAATTGCTTTTCCAACCTCACTCTCGAGTGTTTCCTAGTTAAACAACAGCTGCATTAGCAGTCAACATAAGCATGCTCTCTAGAGAATATCGTTTAGGAGTGATTAGCATCTAAGTACCATAAAATGGTTGGATTCGATCTCACTTTCTGTGTTTACATTTAGTTTACAATGCAGTCTTGCTGCATTGCTAAGTACAGAGAAACAGACACAAGGCTATAGGATACATTTTTTACATGACAAGGCTTTAGAGAAGAGAGTGCATTTTTATCTGTCTGACTTATTGTTTATTGGTCTGTTGCTCAGTGAGGTTGTTTTTTTTCCGCATCTGTGAATATGCCTCTTTATAATCAAGCTGACAGACGGTGGCCTTGTGATTTAGATAACATTGTAAAAATCCTCTCTCCCTTAGCCTCTCTTCTCTCTCAGCAGATCTTGTTTGTGCTAAGCATCAATGGATTCCGACTAATAGACCAATTGATCAAAATACTATCAACAGCTACCACTTCAGTAACAAATGCCAGCCTGTCATTCAAAACAATATACATTCATTTCTATCCCACTCTAAAATCAGAACAACTCTCAAGGCTTAGTTCAGTTCATTAACTTACTCTTGTGGGTTTTCTCTCTTTTTGTAGGCAGTGTTTACTGTTTCAAAATCAGTTTTAGTTAGATTTATCCACTCAAGGTTAGCTCCCCTTGTGTGTGTTTGTGAATGGTTTTGTGCAAAGCTGTAATGTGGCATGAAATCAAATGAAAAAGAAAAACTAAAACAGGAATCCAACACATGCTGTTTATCCATATATTTATAGAGCAGAGTTGCATGTTAAGTAACATTGTGCTCATACAGGTATTATTTACTTAGTCACTCAAAAGATGCAAAATGAAGTAGAAGTCAAATACCGCTAAATGTAAACCATCCACAGCTCAAGACAGTTTGCTACTGGCACAAAACATCTCTCTCCACTAATACATTTTTGTGATTCCAGATGTTTATTTCTGTCCTTGAGTTGCTGGACTTACTGTAATACAATTGTTCAATAAGGACAAAATAGCCTTTATTTACCCTTTAAGACCTGCATTTTCCCCAGTTCCCCCGGCTGACTTTATTTTCTTGAAGAGGCTTTAGCAGGTTTAGGAGGCTATTAATGCTACAAAGTTAGGATACATTTTGCTGAGGGAAACATTGGCATGGATTTATTCACAGGGGTCCCTTGACTTTTCACCAAAGCTGAGAAAATATGCAAGCCACGAGCACATGCTCCGACTTATTATGTCTCTCTTCCTCTCTGTCTCTTTTTTACTTACAAGTCTGAAAATGTTTCGGGTTTGAAATCACTAGAGGTTGGGAAATGTGTGTGTGTGTGTGTGTGTGTGTGTGTGTGTGTGTGTGTGTGTGTGTGTGTGTGTGTGTGTGTGTGTGTGTGTGGCCTACTTCTCATCTACATTTTTCTTCTCCTGCAAAACTATGTATATTGTGCTCCCTTAGGCTGTGCTGTGTTCATTGATTGGGGTCCTTATATACAAGTACAGTATAGACAAACAGCAAATACAATAAATAACTAAAAGCTGTCCAAATCTAGCAACCACCCCCTTCCCAAACACAGTCACGAAAGACAAAGTTTGTGATTTGAAAGCGCTTCCTGCCAAGGTTTTGTTCCTCGTTAACAGGATAGATGTCATTACCCAGCGTCTGTTCTCCTTACTGCCAGCCCCTTTGGCCTTCAGTGTCCTCGGGGAGAGGTGGAATTAAAGCTCAAAGACATATTTACCCTCTCAGTGACTTTATGCTCTCTACTTGAAAACAAAGGGCTTAGGGCGCACTCAAAAGCCCACTCCCAGACAAAAACAAGATCTAATGTGCAATCATGCAGGGAACTGAAACCTGTTTACTTTGAGAACACATCCTGATCTGTAAATAAGTGTTGTTCTCTCCAATAGGTTACAAGGTGGATAATGAGAAAAACGATTGAATCGGAATGGATTGGAAAGATAGCACAACACTAATCAATAACATGTCAGGATCTGCAGCCATCGTTAACAAATATTGAACATCACTTATGTTGCTTATATAAAGTGGGTATGCAGTTCTGTGAGAATTTACTCAGAAAAAGCAGTGATTTGAACTGAATGCTAAACTTTAGCCTGCTAAGATGATCACAATGCTCACTCATATATTTTGCAGATATATTTACTATGTTTATCATCTCTGTTGTGTTGGGTTTGCCTATTAGTTGGTGGAATTCTTTTTGAGAGCAACATGAATGTCTGGGCCAAATTTGTAGTCATATCATTATACTGGAATGAGCTAATAGGTCATAAAAAGGTCATTCATTTTCTGCAGACCTTTATGAATGTAAATTGCATGACAATCCATTCAAAAGTTATAATCCTGTCAGGAAGAAGTGCCAGCTGCAAAATATGCATAATGGAAATATTTGCCCAGATTTCATGCAGGTTATACATATATTAAAATTACACTTAGAAATAACATTTGAAAATGAGAGAATAGCAACATTGCATGTAATAAAAACATGTAGGCCTAAATTGTGTCCACACACTCACACACACACGGCATTATTGATTTTTACTTGACAATTTGTTTTCATCTTAGCATGGTAGTCTCTCTCTCCCTCCAAGTCTCTCTCCTTGCACAATGACAAGAAAACAGACAGAGTCAGGGAGATTGACATCCTCTTTGTTCCTGCTGTGCGTCATAATCACAATCAGATCATTACGTTGAACTCATCTAAATAATTTAGAGGGCTTAATGAGACCTGCCAGTCTCCCCACTGTGGCAGCATACTTCTTCTTCCCCCTGCCAGAAAAATGAATTTGCTCAAATGATCATGTGACAGAGGCTCACATTGATTTACTGTGGAGTGAAATAATCTCCATGAAATAAATATGACTGGAAAATCTGAAATCTGATTTGAAATGAGAGTGAGAAACCCAGAGGAAATTTGATTAATGTTTAATACACTGAAATTATGTTATTCAAATTAAATTAGTAAGAATAACATTTCTGACAATGGCTAAATGGCTCATGAATTGTATACAGCTTTCTGCTGTGCGCCTAACAAATCTTTATTCTACCAAGCAGCAATGACAAGGCTAACCATATTTAACTTTTTGATTTAAATGGTTGGTTGACACATAGATCTCCCTGCTATTGACATCAAGGACACAATCTAAGCTCAATTAGTTTGGACAAAGGAAACATTTTTCTTTGTTTTTCTTCTCAATTACATGATAAGCAGCCATATGGAATTTAGTAAAATGCATAATATTATTCTCGACTAATGGGACCAAGTTAATACATAAATAAAGATGTTGTGCTGGATATTCACTGAACTTTTTCTTGCATTTTCGTTTTGTTTTTATGCAGCGGTCATCAGGTGGTCTGTCAATACCCCTGTGCGCCTTTCAGGGCACCGTATCTCTGCAAGCCCCCACTGGGACCCTCTCTCTTTCCACCTATGAAGTCTGCAGTGACGGACTCAAAATCTCCCCCAACAATGCCAAGAAGGTAATAAACATCAAAATGGACCGTACTTATTCATATGAATGAAAATGAAATATGCGTATTGCTTTCTTGGTGTATGTCAGATAAAAGGATTGATATCACTCTTATGTCAGTGCAAGTACAGAAGTTGTGTATATCTGACTCAGCAAAATAAATAATTTGATTTATTTTGCCGATTCAGACATACAGCCGTCTCAAGTGTAATTCCCAAAATGTCAAACTATTCCTTTAACAATTGTCTTCTATTTGACCTACTAGTTCACATAGGTTTTGTTAATGTCCCATTGACAACTTGGGCAGATATGTAAGATAAAGAATGAATTGCATTGTGACCCCATACTTTTTATAAATAACTTGGATTATAAATCTGCTTCAAAGGTGGAGGTGTATCGCTCCAAATCAGTTGGCCACGAGCCCAGTGCAGACGAATCATCATCAGGAGGCAAGGCTGGAGACGTGAATGTCAGCAGTGTAGGGATGGGCGTGGGGATCGGACTGGGGATGGGCATCGGATCTGGTGTGGGGGACACCAACGTGAAGATCCACCTTGAGGTGCTAGAGATCTGTGACAACGAGGAGGCCATGGACAGTGTCTCCATCATCTCCAACATCAGCCAGTCCTCCACCCACACCCGCTCGCCATCACTGCGCTACTCACGAAGGGAAAACCGCTTTGTCTCCTGCGACCTTGGGGAGACGGCTTCCTACTCTCTGCTCATCCCCAGCAGTGGCAACCTGGAGGCAGAAACCATCAATATCAACATACCTGACACTGTAGAGGCTCATCGGCAGAACAGCCGGCGGCAAACACCGGAGAGCTCTGGGTATCATGAGGAGATACAGCTGCTCAACGAGGCCTACAGGAAGCAAGATGGGGAGAGGGAAGAGTGACAGAGATATCCAGATAACAAGAAGTGTCTCTTAGGAACAGCTTGAAAGAGCCCCTCTGATAGCAAATGAAAGACACATTTTCTAATCATTCCACATTTATGTATGTTATGTATAGACCTGAGAGAGGTGACAAAATGAGAGACTTTATAATTTTTCTCATACAAAGGCTGCACAGTGTCAGGAGTTTCCCTTTCACACACTCAACAGGATATTGTCCATATCCGAAACATTGCCACTAAATGGAGTCCATTAGTCTGGGTAGAGCCTGCAGGAGGCCAGACAAATAACAGACAGATTACACCTCGTTCACATGGATGGTTCGTAATTTGACAGAAACTTCGTGCATCAGTCCTTGCACACAGAAGTCCCTGAATCTCATTGTATTTCCAGTTTCTCCAATTTCAAGCCAGCCACCATAGAAATGCCATGAACGCGCCGACTCGCTGTCCGTGAATGGTACAACGAGCAGCTCTATTAACACATGGACTCAAAGCAGACAACACACAAGGTTTGCTCCTGGGAGCTGGCAGGTTAAAGTCTGTAATGTGTGATTCAAGCAATCTGGCTTTTGTGTTCTCACATACAGCTCCTCTGGGTATGGTATAGATCATTTCAGGGTTGCAGCGCATGTGTGAAAGGGACTTTAGCTTAAGAGTTTTATTACAGTCCGTTTGCTTACTCTTGTACTTCCGCTTTAGATGAAATCACAAGAGCTAATGCATCACCTGTCTGTGTGTAGAGTAAGTTAAAAACAGATAATTCTTCAAAGGAAGATACAAAAAAAAGAAAAAGGTAGGAGATATCAACAGTATTTCAGGTGAGCATTTCTTGTGTCACCATTTAGCAGCCTGCATCTTACCGAAAATGGATACAGGGAGAGAGACATTCACTAAGACGATGCGGTGCCAGGCTGAAGTCACAAGTCTGATATGAAGCCACTCTTGCAGACTACGTCATTGGTGATTCAGCCATGAGGGGAAGGGTCATCTGACCCATGTGTCTGACTCATTTCAGTGTGTGTTGTTGTGCATTGTTGTGTGTAGTAGCCTGGCCCATAACAATGAGGCTATTAGAATTATGGTTTCAGATGTCATCTAAAATTCACATGTTTCTTTCTTGTAAATGTTTTTATCCTGCATAATTTTATTGTATCTGTGGTGTGTTTTCTTTTGAGTCCAGGTGATATGTCTGTGCATTTAGAAATATGTTGCCAATGAGAGGGACACTATACATCTTAAAAATATCAAAAAGGATAGTACAGGCAAACGATTAGAGTGAAAGTGCAAGCGATTATTGTAGAAGTAGTCAAGAGTGCTGTTTTCTGCCTCATGCACATTTAGTGAAATCGAAATATGTCACAGTGTGTATTTGTTAACAGTATAGGCACTAGGCAGCAAATGAATGTACATTTTAGAGCCACTTTGGGGGATCATTTCCCTAACTGCTCGGTTCACTGCCCATCCAATCAGTGAGAAAAAATGGTCTATCACTTTCTACATGCATACATTCTGGACTAAAATGTTATAGATATTATTATATATTTCAGTACTGTTTTTGGTAGCCTGGAATTGTACGGAGCCCTAGAGGACATGGAGAAGAAGAAAAAAATGTATTTGAAAAAAAAGAAAAGAAAATGTTTTGCGAGATATCGCAAAACTTTTCATTTAGCTCAATACGGTCAGTTCGGCAACACAGAAACCACAGAAACCACAACCATCGGTTAATCGATTTTACTTTGAGCTTGGCCTTAAATATAAAGATATAACATCAGTGCTTAATAGGCACGGGTTTCACTTAAGTGAAGGACACCTCAAGAGAACACTCAGAGCGAGGGGACATGCACGTTGCAAAGCATGCTCTGAGCTGAGTAATTGACAGATTCGAATTTCGCGGATCAATAACTCATGAACATAATGTTCTCCATGTCCCCTAGGGGGCTCCGTACTATTCCGAGTGCTACCCGGCAAAATGTAAAAAGAAAGTAATGTACAGGCGTATGAATCATAATGAATGTAACGTTTTATTCAATGTCAACCATTTGAGATGTTAATGGTGCCAAAGGTTTTCAATTGAGCAGCTTCATCTCCACAGCCTAACCAAGAGGAAATAATTTGATCATCTGCTTATTCTCACTTTCAAACAGGACAACAGTTCAGCTTCTGGTCAAGCATTCTCATAAATCCTTGTGATTAATAAACTGCTATTTGCTTTGTTTGAAATTGGTAGTTCCACATTAGCTGTACAATTGCATGTCTTGTCGACCGTCTCACTGATATAGTAACACACAAACCACTCAATTGTATTCTTTAGTAGCCCTACTTACTAAAAGAAAATATAGTGCAATAATACCTAGATACGTAGGCTACTGTTGCTGCCATCATTGGTTGTTGTTCCCCTGGATGAAAGTAATACAAACATAGATACATATACCACATAGATATTTTTGTAATTCTCTTTTGTGAGTGAGAATTTGCTGACATAAAATGAGCAGGAAAGACAAATACATATATTTTAGGAGGGTTTCACAAATTATACTTTGTACAGATATTTGGTAATGTGCCTTTGTGGAATGAGAATACATGGAGAAAAACCGGAAAGCAAATAGCAATAGCAAATCAGGTAAAAAAATTAAAAAGGGCATATTGCAGAAAAAGCAAATAATATAAATAAAACTTTAGTTATCAAAGGACCTGGACAGAAGCCATTCCAAATGTTTTACCATGTCTCTCTGATACAAGGATTTACACCTCCCACTCACAACTTCTGATTTTGCTGAAGCAAGAAGGTGGAGGTAAGCCTGGATTGAGAAGTAACACGAGACCTCTACTCCAACACATACAGGCCTATGCCAGGAGAAAAGAAAAAACAACCAATGTTAAAATATGATGCTTTTCATCTTGGTTAAATAATTTATTACGGTCAGAGATCCTGTGTTTGCAGCAGCCTTGAGGGTATATGAAAACAAGGTGTGCAGGAGAATCATGCATCTGCAGCATCATGAGAGTAGGGGGAGGGGGCTAGCATGCGAAAGGCCTTTCTTCACTCACATCTTCGTGTTTCCACAAGCTCTCTACTACTCAAAAGGCTTCCTCATATCGCTCTCTCCTGACATATCTCTGCTATATTCTCAGCTGGTTATTATACTCTCCTCTTCTAGTGTTTTCCACTATTTTCCTGAATTGCTTACTCTCTGAATCCATTGAGATTTAAGTTAGGCTAATTCCAGTTTGTATTTCCTGCTGAAATAGAGGATGAAGACTGAAAAAAACATTAAAAAGGCTTATCTCTCACACAATGTGACAATAGTTAATTTAATCTGGAAATTCTATTTTCACTGTAACTGAGCTGCTGTGTAGCTGCATTTCTAAAATGGTTGATAACACTATGCATGCTGACATGAACACATTGTCACATCCTAAATGATGACAGAAAAGGGGAGTGTGTGAAGAAGAGAAATAGATTTAAAAGTGGTGATGCATGATATTTCATGACAGATGAGGGTGGGATAAATCCACCGCAAATGACGCTCACACCTTTCATTCCTGTTTATTTTCTCTTGTCCCTGCAATCTTAGCACTAATTAGGTGAATATTGCTTTTATTTTTAAAAGACAACATTTAGAAGGAGAGAGTAGAACAAACGCATCTCTAACTCATTTAATATTCCAGCTAATTTAAACAAGAGGTTTCTCCCAATTAGAGATATGCTCCAACTGTGGGCATTCATTAACAAACAGGGTGAGTGAAGGGCGAAGAATAAAGTAAATGTAAAATAGAAAATAAAATAAGAAACATAACCCGTTATTGATTGCATTAAATCTGTTGCCTTCCAATTGTAAATCACTGACTCTAGTGTTGCCATGTTTGTTTTCAGACTTAGACATGATGAGTTAAGATCAAGCTTCACATACAGACGTGATGTAGTGTCAAGTTAACAATAAATTGCTCGAGAAAAATTGTGTTTTAATAATAGGTAGCATAATTAGTCCAGTGGAAAGCTGCCGTTTTAAGGCCCTGACAAACCAAGCCGAAATCGGCCGTTTTCGTTAGTCGGACGACGAAGCGTGCCCTGTCCCCCAAACTCAATTTGGTGTGTCTCGCACATGGGTCCCGCACCGTCGGCCGTGACACGCCTTATTTGGCCTTTCATGGCTGACGCATGTTGAATCGGCCATGCGTCGGCCGCAGGCAGTCGGCCAAAGAAATCACTCCGATTGGCTGTTCAGCTAGCGAATCAGTGCATGAGAAGCGAAACGGAAGTGAGGGACAAACGATTTAAGAAGGCACACACAGAGACGGCTATTCATTTTCATCTCATCGGTTTATTTGTCATCATGGCGATCTGGAATGAAGCAAACGAAGACCTGCTCATCACCTTGATCCAGGAGAGGCCAGCTCTGTACAGAGAAAAAGTACTCGAACCGAGTAGTGAAAACCGGACTCTGGCGAGAGATTGAAACTCAACTTGGTTTCTCAGGTAATATTCTCTTTTTCTTTTTTTCATCAATTGAGCTCTTTAGCAGAAACTATTTTTTTTTTTATTGTTTGCCAGCGTACGTGAAATGTAATTTGTTATTTCAACCTTGCTTTTTGTTGTTATCTTGTTGCTAGCTGTTGCTACTTGTTTGGCACTGCAGATATGAATTGGACATGCTAGCAACTAGCCACAATGCTTACATCGTTTATTTGTGTGCTTCAGAGAAAGAGCTGAGGAAGAAGTGGGATTCTCTGCGAACTGAGTACACCCGGTACAGGAAACTTGCCTGGAAGGAGAGTACTTCGAACCTCCCCATCACGGTAACTATTTTATTTGTTGAGTACAAATACGTGTTTCTTGCTTCTTTCATTTGCAAAAACATTATTTTCATTCATTTGGTGGTTACAGTGGTAAATATAACAATAACAGAATAATATATATATTATTGTATTATAATTATTGATGTGCTTCACCTTAATGTTGCAGCTGGTAAAGGAGGAGCTAATTTAAATTACATATGATATACTGCTGGGTAGCTTATGAAATTCACCATGGGATCAATAACGTTGTTATCTTAACCTATAATAATACATGATAAAATATGTCTTGATTATATTTTGTAGTGTTCTGAATCTTCTAGAAGTATGTCTTTAGCATCTGAATAGAGCCATCACAATATGTCTACAATGTGCCTCTCACACTTGACCACACCCCGAACTAATGGCACACACATTTCAGAGTATTGTTTTGTTATGAATGCTTAGTAAACAGTTTTAAGAAGCCATGGTATTAAATCCAACTAACTGTGAATTTATTTAACATTTTTTTAAGGAACGTCCGGAGGCTGCAGAATCACCCCCCGGTGGCACCAGCAGTGGCACCAGCAATGAAACCTCGACCAGCACCACTGAGGAGCCCTTCAACTTTGATGCTGAGCCCTGCACTCCCCTGTTAGAATCCACCATCTGCACCACACCGGCACCGCTCAGAGAGAGGCCAAGCACACTCAGCACTGGAAGGCCTCCGGCGAAGCGCAGGATGATGCAGGATTCGCAGGAGGATTCCGCCGTTGAGGCATTAAAAACAATGCCGGCGGAGATAAAATTAAGACTGGCAGAGTTGGCCCCGAGTGGACCTGATGATGAAATCGCTGCCCATTGCAAAGTGTTTGAGCACAGACTGCGGCTGATGACACCTCATCAGATGCAACGCTTCCTGAATCAGATGCAAAATACCTTCTTCGAGTACTTAAATGAAACCACTTTCTTTAGTCTCTAGACATTTCACTTGTCTTCACATGGGACTCGTTTTTTTCAACTTAAAGTTCACTCCTTTTTAAAGATGTGGCTAATTCTTTTTACAGACAGTTGTGTCAATAATTTCTTTTTTTGTATTTTTTTTTTGTATTGCATAGTATTTTTATCGTATTGTATTTTTGTTGATTGTTTACTTTTTGTATTATTATTGTTTATTTTGATAATAAACCACTTTTTTACCGCTGCAAAATGCTAAACTTTATTTCGTACCTTCATACATTCATACCTCCATACATTCAATTTAGCAAGAAGTGGCCATTATTCAGATGGGTGTTTCTGCAGGATAGGCAATGCAAAACTTTATTTCGTACCTTCATACTACAGCCATTACATAACACAACATAGAATTATTATTTCTGCTTCAGAGAGCTGAAGTGGAGGAGCTGATTTAAATTACATTATATGAAATTCACAATGGGATCAATAAAATGTTATCTTAACCTATAATAATACATGATAAAATATACTCTTGATTATATTTTGTAGTAGTTCTGAATCTTCAAAGTTAACTGAAGTTATCAGATAAATGTAGCGCGGTATAAAGTACACTGAATGGGAGTGGAGCAGCAATA
>NW_011334424.1:0-4615 GCF_000735185.1 Notothenia coriiceps
CCGGGTTGTGGAGGAGGTCTCTCCAGGTTCAATACATGTTTGATTGACTTATTTAAGACTGGTGACCCCTCGTAAGGTCTGCTGAGTGAATGCATCACAACCAGCTTATTATTCAAATTTAAAACAACAAATTTTTTTTAACAATAGACTTCCTTCTTTGACTCCAATATTGAATTCTTTATACTGACTGAATTTATGACTCCTACATTTCTGGTTGTGACCTCCATAGTGTCTGCTGAGTCATATTATAGCGTTAACTACAGCGTCCCTTATCTGTATAATACCTTTTTATAATATGATCAGGTGCATCAAAATATGAACCATCTCTGGTAATAGTTGAATTGTACTACACTTAGATGTATAACGAAAATGCATCTTCACATGTTTGTGATTTTAAGTTGGACTGAGAAATGTAATCCTACTCCTCAAAAATATCCAGAATGATTTTAAATAATGTCACCAAGTTTTTGGAAACCAACATTTTGGAGAGGCGTGACTTTTCACCTCATGCACGTCAGATTTCCTTTGAAATAAACTTTAAAAGATACAAACAGACCTCTTCCACAGCCTGGTATGAGAAAGATGTATACATATGATGATGATGATGATGAATGTGTGTATTGTGTGTGAACCCGACATGGATATCCAGCGAGGTTGCTCTCCTGGCTCTGTCCTTGTGGCGTATGGGAGCGTAGCGTCCAGCTGAGACGTAAAGTCCCGTTCCACGATGGTCGGAGACAAACGCTCCTTCTCCCAGAGATGGGCGTCCTGTATATTCCTACATCTTCCCAGAGTCCTTTGGGGCCATTACTGGGGGGCTAAACCATGCAGTGCACATTATCTGATGTGTTAGGGTTCGACTGATATGGGCATGTAAAGACACATTTTGATTTAAAGTCAATAGCTAGAATTTGGTGACTGTCAAAACTTCATTTATAAGTATTGACATTTTCTATTGAAATGTTTTGTTTAATGCAGAAAGAAGCACGTTCTCGACTCTGAAGCTGTCGAGTAAGGCTAGGAGGAAAGAGGCTTTCAGCAGGTTATATCCAATACTGCGCCCGAATATCAGTCTGACCCTGACTCACGATGTTCTTGAATGAATTGAATTTGAAGCGGTTTAAATGTGTGTGGATCCTGATTGGAGGGTTAATGAGACGATGTTGTTTTTCAGAGGAGAATTCTGCCCAAACCCACCAGGAAAAGTCGCACAAAGAACAAGCAGAAGCGTCCCAGGAGGTGAGACATGTTTAATAAAACACCAGCTCAGATTTACCCTGAGCGTGGGAATAATCAGCTTTTTTGTTGCTTGGATTATCCAGGAAACTATTGTTTGTTTTTATATCACTCTTTCTAGTCTTTACTCTGAGACACCACCGTAACTCCTTATTACAACGAAAACTAGGAAATTGTTGCAATCAATTAGCAAAATAGCTTCATGTTGAGGTTATTCATTCAATCCAAACGTGTGAAAGCTGATCATTTAAGCCATTTGTACGCCACAGCTCACTGGGTCCAGCCTTTCTGTGTGGATCTGTATGCTATTCTTTTATATACTCAACATCCTTAGGAGTTTTGTAAGACATGACAACTAAAAAGTGCAATTTAGATTAAAGGTGGGGGGGTAGGTAATTCACTTCAGAAACACTTGTTATATTCCACGGAATGCTCTTAACATCCCGATAGCAATGAATATATAAAATGCTTTGACAATAAATCCATAAAAAAATGCCATCTGAAGCCGTGGTGCTGTAAAAAGCAACTTTCTTGCTACTACTTTTAAAACTGAACATCAAGACACAATGAATCATAGCTTTAATGAATAGAGGTTTAAATAAACTTTAAAAGATACAAACAGACTTCTTCCACAGCCTTGGATGATGATGATGATGATGATGAATGTGTGTATTGTGTGTGAACCCGACATGGATATCCAGCGAGGTTGCTCTCCTGGCTCTGTCCTTGTGGCGTATGGGAGCGTAGCGTTCAGCTAAGACGTAAAGTCCCGTTCCACGATGTCGGAGACAAAGCTCTTCTCCAGAGATGGGCGTCCTGTATATTCCTACATCTTCCCAGAGTCCTTTGGGGCCATTACTGGGGGGCTAAACCATGCAGTGCACAATATCTGTTTGTACAAGAGGCATCGTGACTTGGAAACGTGAATCTAAGTGCCTATGTAATTGTGTTTTGTCGGCCATAATGAAACGTGTAAACGATGGTCTGCTTTTTATATTGGACATGTGTTCATTCTGACAGTATTTAATGTCAAAGTATGTTACTGTAAGTTTGACTAAGTTTCCCACTTAGTTATATCACTTAGTTATATCACTTAGTTATATCACTTAGTTATATTTATTTCGTCTGCCAGTTATTTTACAGATTGGAAAATGCAGATAAATGACAAACTAAATCCTGAGGTTATGTCTCCATCTAACCTTGAGTCTTGATGTTTTTAGTTCTGCCAAGAGTCCACCACTTAACATATTAAATGTCCTCTGATGTTAATCACAGAAAAGCAAGTAGATATAACATTATAGAGGATAGTAGAAGTGGATTTGGGGGTTTTTACACTCGTATAGAACCCAATTCATTAAATTATTAAAAACAATAATCACTTTTTGGCTATATCTTTCTATTCAGAGATCTCCGGGCTGATTATACGCCCTGCAGGAGAGTTGGGTATTTAACTTGAATTTTTCCTTCGCTCCCCCTCAGCCGCACCTTGACCGCGGTCCACGATGCCATCTTGGAGGACCTGGTGTTCCCCAGCGAGATCGTTGGAAAGAGGATCAGAGTGAAGCAGGACTGCAGTCGGCTCATCAAGATCCACCTGGACAAAGCTCAGCAGAACAACGTGGAACACAAAGTGAGTCCACGTAGATGTGACCGTATATTCAGATAACAGAAACCACTTCAACTCATCGTTACCTCGTTAATCCTTTGGTTTACTGTAAGTCAGATGCATTGACACAAAGCCTTGCATACGTCTTCATAACGAACCAGAACCCCACAGTTTTAAATTGATCTGAAACTAAGTGATCGTGTATTTTGAAAACTTGAAGCCCTCATAGGTGCTATTCTGGTTGGCCGTCTGAAAAGCATCCAACGCATTGATTGTTTAAAACATTTATTCAGACGTGAAAAAGCATGTCTACTTCAAATAAGAACTTTAGCTCTGAGAACTTTTAAAGGAAATGTTATGCTACGTTCAGACACTTAATGATCCATTCAAATTGATGGCTCAAGAAAAAATAAGTCTAAAGCAAACTGAAAACGTTATTTCATGATCATTTTGCATTGCTTTCATGCTGGTCCTTCTGAAACTCAACATCAAGACACAATGAATCATAGCTTTAATGATACATGAGGTTTCAATAAACTAAAAACAGACCTCTTCCACAACCTTGATGATGATGATGATGATGAATGTGTGTATTCTGTGTGAACCCGACATGGATATCCAGCGAGGTTGCTCTCCTGGCTCTGTCCTTGTGGCGTATGGGAGCGTAGCGTTCAGCTGAGACGTAAAGTCCCGTTCCACGATGTCGGAGACAAAGCTCTTCTCCAGAGATGGGCGTCCTGTATATTCCTACATCTTCCCAGAGTCCTTTGGGGCCATTACTGGGGGGCTAAACCATGCAGTGCACAATATCTGATTGTACAAGAGTCACCGTGACTTGGAAACGTGAATCTAAATGCATTTCTGTTCTGTCTAGCTTAAAGAAACATCATTTTGGTTTTAGACAGGTGTACATTGTGATGCTAACTGACTTTGATTGTCAGTTGTACGTAGCTACAGTGCAGATATCTCAATGGAAATCTTAGGTCACTTTTTTAATGCAACTTTCACTAAGTTTGCTTTGATCTGCCAGTTACTATTATATGTATTGATAAAGATGCCAATTACCTTCCAAGACTCCTGAGTGGCTGTTACTGTGATGGGAAACCATGATGTTAGTGTCTCCTGTCCAGCATAAAGAAACATTTAGCATTCAAGTTTAATCTTTTGGTTTTAGACAGGGGCACATTGATATTTCATGCTAAATGACAAACGTCTTTATGCAACTTTCACTAAGTTTGCTTTGATCTGCCAGTCATTATATTAATTGATAAAGATGTCAATTACCTTCCAAGACTCCTGAGTGGCTGTTACTGTGATGGGAAACCACGCAGAGCACATTATTTTACACAAGGGCTTAACTCATGTTTACTGTCATGAGCATGCTAGCATTAATCTGGTGTGAACAGTGGGATTTCTTCACTTTATCAGCTAACTGTTTGAAGAATAAATGTTCCTTTCCACCTGTAGAAAGTCTAATGTTTCTTCACCAGTCAGTGGCTTTTGGGTTTTTAAATGATCAGGGTTCATCATTTGTTTTCTTCTGTCATTAAGTGTGTTGGCTTTGTCTCTAGGAAATCGAGGTGGGTGGCAGTCGGAAAGCCATCATCATCTTCGTTCCCGTTCCTCAGCTGAAGTCCTTCCAGAAGATCCAGGTGCGTCTGGTGAGGGAGCTCGAGAAGAAGTTCAGCGGGAAGCACGTTGTCTTCATTGCACAGGTGAGCAGGAGGGAGATGTCATCATCATGGATGGATCAGTACTGCCGGGTTGTGGTGG
>NW_011334425.1:0-4227 GCF_000735185.1 Notothenia coriiceps
TCTCTCCATTCATTCTAGTGAGCCGAGAGTGGGAGCTCGGGGGGCGGGGCTTAAGGGGCAACTCAACTGCGCATGCTCTAGCCAGGCATGATGGGTAATCTGTGACGTTTCGCTCTCTCAAAAGTTGGGCCATTTTGCCTTCATGCGCCAATGAGCAGCTCTCATAGGAAAGAACGAGACCCTGCCTCCCACGCTGTATCCAGTTCTTATTATACATCCATGGATATACCCCTCCGCCTCACATCCATAATACAGAGGGAAGAATCGCTGGAAAGGAAGACTGAGGCTTTTTTCCTCCAACCGCAGAATAATGATAACCTCAGACCTCTTTCCACCGGATACAAAACATCTGTAATTTCAGAGCCAGAGTTAGCTCAATCCATCCAGCCCCCTTTCTAAAAATAGCCAGAATAAACAGATGTGAGACACGCTCCTCTCCCTCGAGTGAGAATAAATACACTCAGATAACAGTTTGTTTCTGAGAGGGAAACCATTCCCTATTGGTGCTGGTGTTAAACACAACAACATGAAGCCCCACAGTACGTCAGATATTAGCACATAAACAATGCTGACAGAGTGAGAGCATTTGCAAACTCATTTCTTAAGAAGTCTATTTTTACTATTTACTATTTATAGTGTGTAGAAAAGATGACAAATGATTTACAGAGCAGGGAGAGGCAGAACAACCATTCGGGTTATTTGAAGTACAAAATGTAAAAAGGTATACAGTACATTGCATATTACTTGTTAGACGCTTTTATCCAAAGCGACTGAAGTGTGTTGCCCAGGGACACAACGACATGCTGACTGCAGTGAGGTTTGAACCTGTGACCCCCTGATCCGAACACCTACGCACAACCCACTGCGCCACACACACCTCCTACATAATACAACAATACAATTTAAATATGTAACAGAAGAAGAAGATATGATTGTGAGATGTGTATGGATACAAGTATATATGTAAAAGTAAAAAGCAGTGATGAAACAGCTGATATTTGGTCTTTTAGGCATTTTTGGAAGCATTGTATAAAAAGGGAAGAACTTTTGTTTATCTGACAGTAATAAATAAATTCTGATAATTCCGAAAAATTTGACTTTTGCTGTTTCTTATGGGTGCAAATGTAATCTTAACGTTTGGGACTGTTGACTTATTTGGATGCATCGTTCTGGGTTATTTTCTGATGGGCAAATAACCTATTTGATTGGACTGTGTGTTAAATGTCTGATGGGACATGTGAGCCCCTAATGGCTGCGCTGCCCATGCAGGAGGGTAGTTGGCGATGGGCACGCTGCCCCATATCCACCCTCTGCCGTGCACTCTCCCTCCAGAGCACGCTGCTTTATGTCTCTTTCACAATGGCGCCTCTATAAAACTATGGAGGGGTCTGTGGGAGCTGAAGTGCGGTTCGATGCCAAGTAGATCAAATCTATCTGTCCAGGAAACTGAGCTTCAGTTCAACGAGACGAGGCCACGATACATCGAATCAACATTTCTCAGTACAGATCTGTAAATAGGCCGTTCGGTAATTATCATATCAAGGAGCATTTCACACACTGTCATTTCACCGATGAGTCATGTGTAAATGTGCGAGTGAATCTCTTGTATGAGAAAAAGAAAAACACCACACACACACACCCCCGCCCCCTCTACCCATCAACGACCTGAAGATAGGACAATGGATTTGCATTCATGATTGATGATAATGGCATTACTTTCGACAATTAGCATAATGGCACATAATGGGCTCAATGGACTCTTCGTGCCACCTTTACAAAAGGCAGCCTGAGAGGCGCTGCGTAGCTGAGCATGCTAGCACGCTTTTTTTTCTGCACTGCAAACATGATTCATTCTGTTTCAGCAACCTGAAGAGAATAGTTGCAGAATGTCAGAAAATGGTCAGGTAAACAAAAAACAAACAAATTAACAAGACAAACATCTCGCTGGTGACGATGACTTAATATTTTATTTATAAGAAAAATGTATGCTAGAGGGGGTAGACCAGAAAAGTTTTTCTTAAGCTTCTTCTTGCCCCTGTTGAACATGACGGAGACTATTTGAGAATTATTATTATTATTATGAGAAAAAAAAGGAATATATATATTATTATTATTATTATATGTTTTGTTTCTGACATGTTCAATAAATTGACTACAAAAAAAAGGTATGAGAAAACTTGTACTCCTTTTGAGGTGCACTAAAGAATGATAAGCTAAGGTTTTGTACTGGCTGGTGAGCGTTTAGCAGAATAACCTGATTCTTTAAAGTAGTGGAGACAAAAACAGTCATTAAGTGAGAGTAAATATTGTTCTTAGATTCATCTGTTGGGCACAAACCAATGATCAGGAATTACGCCGGACATTGAAGCACATTTTCATGGTACTACAACTTCTGTTTTAGTTTGTGACGACAACGGGCCCAAAAACTTTTCTCCATCGCCTTAAATTAGGAAGAGAAATGTCTGTAAATCAGCAAATCTTCTTTTTTTTTGCTGAATCAACAACCCAGTGTGATCACTTGGAAAGCCCTTATCTACATGTTGGCTTAGAAGTGGTCAAATGCGCTAAAAGCCGACTCATTTAACTGAGCCGAGAGCGGATGGAGGCGGGGCTTAAGGAACACAAGCATGCTCTTATCTATGGGACCAGATATGGGTATTATTGCTCTACAGTGAGGCAATTTTTGGCTTCATGCACCACTGAGTAACTCCATAAAGATACAAACTCAAAACAGCTCTGCAAGGACAATGTTAGTTTAAGCTAGATTATTTAAAAAAAGTGACTTCAGGAAGGGATTTTATGTCAATATTGTGTTTACTGCTTGTTCTGCTACCCCCAATAGGCCAACAAAACTGTCAGTTTCCACTAAGGATCTAATTTGTGTGGAACTAAGGGTCTGGCTGCATGTACATTATGGAATAACCTCATACTGCAGAGCAACTCCTCTCTCATCACACACAGTCAAACACTGATTGGTGTAGCTGTCTTAATGGCATTTACAACTGCTCTTTATGACACTGAAACGCCATAAATAATAACCAAACTAACCACAAATGAGTGGTCTCTGGTTATATGATGAAGCATATGGCCAGGTGGAAGGGGGACAACACAGTGAATCCAGCCAGGAAACAGGAAGTAACGGTCTCCCTGGATATCATGGCCTGCGATGGTTTTACACATGAGGCCGCAGACGTGTTGTATTCATGAACCTGAGATCTGATTCCTGTTCCAGAGATTTTCTGTCTCCGCTCATCGAGTACGTCTGATCCATCGGAGGACAACATCCCTCTACTGTATGCAGCCGATAGAAAAAGAAGGGGACTCGCCAAATAAAAATGGATGTGGTCAGGGTTCGAGTTATGTGGGAGCCAATGGGAGCTGAGCTCCCATGAGGAGGGTCTGAGCTCCCACGGACGCAGTGAAATCATACATCTGTGGGGGTCGCTAATACATTACCAACAACCATTATTTTAATCACAAATAATCCATGTGTCAATGTAATGAGTATTATTTACGTTAAAGAGCATCTTGCAGGTTTTTATTTTTTCTACATTTATGCTTAAACTTGCCTGAAAATTACAATTAAAAAAGTGAATGCAGGATTTGATATGTTTTACGACGAGAAATAAGGGCAGGAATTCAGAGGGAAAGGAGCAATTTTGTGCTCTGCTCTTAAAAAAGGCTTTTTTTTAAGGTCATACATCAAACGCGTCATATTACATCACAAAGGGGAAACATCTCCGCTCTCTGACCGTGGGTATAGTTAGTAGTTGCGTTGAGTTGAGCGTTTTTTTTCCGGTAGTTTTACATTGTATTTCACCATTTGTAATCATGGTGCAGTATTGTGTTTGTGCAGGTTGCACAAATACCAGCCAGTCCACAGTTTCCCTCACGGGAAAAGGACCGGAGCTAGCGTTCGTTTCTGGGTGCGTTGTGCATCCACCTCCCTGCAGCACATACTCTCCACAGCTTTATCAGGAAACCGTATTACTTCTCTCCCCCCCCACTTGGCTGCTCTCTCTCTCTCCCCTCCGGTACACGGCACCGTAAGACATAGTGTGGAGTTGCATTAGGTAACGCTGTGGTGGCTGTACTGCTCCAGCCGTCTCCTTTGTGTTTGTTTGTTTCCCTCTGTCTGTGCTGTTTGTGTGTGTGTGGTGGCTGTCACTCCTGGCTCCCGGCTCAACCTCCACTCACCTGCTGCAATCAGCTGTGCACCCTCCCCGA
>NW_011334426.1:0-2128 GCF_000735185.1 Notothenia coriiceps
GAAGGTGGCCTATAGATGCTACCAATAGTTAAGCATTTATTTTCATGAAAAATAATTTTAAGAAAAATGCATTCAAAATGTAGACGCTCTATAGAAGTAGCAATTAGCTCAGTCACAAGGTCAGAGGAGACATAAATAGCCACACCTCCACCCCTGCTGCATCTATCAGATCTGTAAAGCAAATAATTTGTGATTTGTAGTTCACTATCGGAAATGTTACTATTAAGCCAAGTTTCAGAGAGTGTGATGATTTTAGGTTTATGTAGAACAACCCATATCCGAAGTAAATCAATTTTGGGCAATAGACTCCTGATATTCAAATGAATTATTTTTATACCCTTTAATTCATTCAGTCTGGAAATAATAGCAAATAATTTTCCTGTCACTTGTTACGCATAAATGTGATTCATGATTGTAAAGATTGCTAGATTCAACCATTAATGTAAAACAGACATACAAAACATTCAAACACAAAAAGAAAAATACAGAAAAACACAAAAAACCACCTTTAAGAAGGCCCAGCAGCCCTGGACAACAAATCCCAGAGCATTACGATGAATAAATTTAAACATAATAAATAATTACACAGAGCTCAGTCTGCATTACGAAGAGGATAAAGAAGTCATAGCTCAAAGAAATTAATCCGAACGAACACAAACATTATTTAACAATAACAGCCACTCGGGGCAGTATTGCTAGATGGCCACGCTGATGCAACTACCGCGGTCCCGGGCGGATCCCGCTCCGCGGGAGAGGCCGCAGTCTCTCTGAGAAGAGCGGAGGGATCCAGAACCTCAGGAGGAAATCTAGGAAACGTCTCAGGAAGACACTGACCACTGTATAGAAGAGTTCAAGAAACACCGGGCGGAGTAGAGACACCTGGAGGAGAGCAAAATGGCCAAAACTGTTAAGACACTGTGCTTCCTGGGGAGAGGGGTAAGGAAATGTGACGAAGGTAACTTCGACACTGTGGATTGATGGCTTCGGGCCTTGCATATGTGCACATTTGTATACAATTTATACTATTTATTGATGTAGTGTTTATTGTATTTTATTTTGAAATATGTTCCCCTTTCCCCTTGTCTGTTGTCGTTGATTGTGTGCACCTGGTGCCCTGTATTGTCTCCTCCCCCCTCACCTGTGTCCTGTTGGGAATCAATTTTTTCCGGCCTTATCATTAGAGGGAGAGAGGAGAGGCTCTGAGAATGATTCAGGAGCCCAACACTCACAACTGAACAAAAAATGAACAAGTTTTAAACAAGTTTAAAATATGAGTTATTGGTTGTAACCATATTCTAATAATATTTTGATTATTGAAAAGTATACAGTTCTGTTTCATATGGTGCTGAGAGATTTATCGATAGATCTCTAGTCTCTTAATTTTGCCCTCAAAGTTTACAATTTTGATGCATTGAACTTCAACATTTAAAAACATTTCTTCCCGGGGGAGAGTTTTAATTCATACATTCCATATTGTGTATTATTTGGATACTCTATTTATATATACTGTACCTGGGGGGCAGTGGCGCAAAAAGTGGGTATGCACTATATGCGACGCATAGGGGCGCCACACCAGTGGGGGCGCCCAACAAGCGATGGTAAAAAAAAAAAATTAAATTAAATAAAAATAAAATGGTATTTTCTTTATGTTTCTAAATAGTTTCTGCATTTCCTTAAGGTTTTAAAACATTTTAGAGGAGTAATATGCTAGAGAAGGGCGCCCTATCTCATAAGATTCCATCATAGAATTTTGACATAGAGGAGGGAGCACGAGCAGGGACGCCGTGAACACTGAGGAGCAGGCGCTCGTTGTGAGTTAACGTCAAAAAGAAATCATGGATAAACCAAAAAAGTGGTCGGGGGCAGAAAATAGAAAAAGAAAGAGGGAAAAGGAGACGGCGTGTCAAGGGATGCGACAACAGCTAAATAAGTGGATGTTGTTGAAAGGCAACAGGTAGGAATAGGATGATTTAAAGTGTGACGTCTGTCTGTGCTTGGAAATATTGACTGGCTAGCGTATGCTAACACTGGGCATGTAGCAGCCAAAGGTGGGTGGGTTTATGGCTAGCTTAGAATATGCAAACCAATGTTGCTGCGCCAGCGCTGACATGGAAAGTATGAGGTAGCA
>NW_011334427.1:0-3103 GCF_000735185.1 Notothenia coriiceps
CTTCCAAGAAGCCTAAAATGATAATATTATACATGTTAATCCCGTTCGCAGGTGTTTGTGTGCTTGGTAGCTTAGATTGTTACTTATTAGCCAGCTAAGTACGTAACCCTTTATACATAAATATACATTTTAGTTTATGATTCAGCCTTGGGTAAGACTTTTATAGTCTATGGCTATGACGCCCATAATGCTAAACGGGAGCAAATGTTAACAGGGGACCCAATTATCCCAGTGGTGGCCGCCGGAGCCGCAGGGGGCTAGCTCCAGCCGGCGTCCCGGAGCTAGCCCCCTGCGGCTCCGTTAGGTCCGGGCGAAGGAGTCCGTCGTTATAACAGGAGATCAAGGAATGCAGCGAAACGCAGACTTGGTTCGCCTGCTGTAGTATTAGCTACATAAATTATGTTGAACAAGGCTTATTAAGCTGAACATCGCCACAATTGTTCTGCTATGTATCGGTACTTCTTTTCTTAACGTGTGAATGACAAGCATTAAGAATAACAAAATATAGCTAATTCTCTTGCAGATTGTCTCATTTGATTATGAATGTAACGTTTATATAGGGGAACTACACTGTTAGCAGTAACTTGGTATGCATGTATTTCATGTTAGCTTAGCTTCTTAGCCTGGGCTAGCTCTGTTTACTTCCAGTTCGGAGGCAGCAGGTCCCGGGGATTAAACTCTGACGTCGCTGTCGAGCCGTTAGTGGCCGACTCCGCCTACTAAGGGCTTCTCGGCAACTCTGCAGAATCCTATGGGTGACGTCACGGACACTACGTCCATTCATATATACAGTCTATGGTAATCATTAGCATTCTCGTTTTTTTACATGCAGATGTGGAGGACTCAGTACCACACTTGGGAGCCAGCTTTCATTTAAAATTGTAAATGTAAACTAGTTTGTGCTCCTAAAAAAAAGGTTTGAACCAGTTTTCCTTTTACAAAGCTCTGATATCTGTACTATGTTCGATACAATACAGGATTGAGCGGGGTAAGAAACACAATTTTGGCATAGGGATGTCTTTATGAACTAATTCCTTTTCACTTACAGTCAGTTACAACAACGGCAGAAAAGACGGCATATTCAACAAACTCCTCGTACAGAATCTGATTGATGATATAGTAGACTAAAAGCTATAGGAATCCAAACTATAACATATAATAAGTACCCTGTATCAAGATTGATGCAAAAAAAATGACATTTGATCTTTTTAGAGAGGTTTAGCTAAGAAAACCCACTTCTGGAGTCATTTGGGTGGATTTGCCATATCTCTGGCCCCCTTTGGTCGATTTTGATGATTGACACCTCTTTTGAACCGTTAGAGCCAATAGAATTGAGGGGAGGTTCCTAAAATCCATCTAAACATTGCCATTGAGGAGTGAGAGTGATGCACACGCAGTTTGCCCAAAACCGGAAGCTTGCTTCTTGCAAGATGTTGCGTTTTACCCCGGTACCGGGGGCATGGGGCTTAACTGGTTAAAGAGAAACTTGCAGGTTAGAGACCCCAGTGAATAAATGTGTAGGAAAATGATGTATACACTAGATTTCCCCAAACATATACAGAAATATACACTACAGTGACATCTGGCGTCGTATTTGTAAGACATTTTTACTTCCGCATAAAAAAAGACCACCCGCGTGTGACGTCACATCAGGGAGAGCGGCCGGTCTAACGTATGAATTAACATGGTTCACAATGCTAGTTTTGACACAGAAGAGGTTGAAAATGTATATTCGTATGCATATGACGGACTAAAACCTTATAATTATGAGCCTGCTAGGCGTCCAAGAGACCAGGAGCAGCCAGGGATTAGAAGAAATAACAGTCATCAGAGAGAAATGTGGTGTGAGGAGAACCAGAGGAGAACTTGGCAGCTGTCTTGGTGAGTGACCGGCATTAGCTACAGTTAATGTTAGATAACGTCGGTCACATCACAACATTGTAAAGTTAGCTATCATAAATCAGGCTATAACTAAAGTAGTATTGATAATATAGTAACGTTACTGGCAGGACTGTTGATACTGATCCATAACAGAAACTAATGCGCAAGTATCACCCGTATCTCGCGTTACCTAATGCAACTCCACACTACGTCTTACGGTGCTGTGTGCCGAAGGGGAGAGAGAGAGGAGCAAATAGGGGGGAGAGAGAGAGAGCAGCGAAGGTGGGAGAGAGATGTAATATGGTTTCCTGATAAACGTTTTGTTTGATAGGTGCTTGTGTGGGAAATGTCAGCCCATGGCCTCTGGAGAGAGTATGTGCTGCAGGGGGGTGGATGCACCTCGCACAACGCACCCAGGAACGAAAGCTAGCTCCGTTCCTTTTCCTGTTAGGGAAACTGTGGACTCGATGTCCTGACAGGCTGGAGTTTGTGCAACCTGTGAAATGCAATGTAAAATTACCGAAAAATAGCAGCTCACTAAATCACAACTGCTCAAACCAACTACCAACTACTACCGTGAATTGGGCAGAGAAGGAGTCCGAGAAAGTTGCTTCCCCTATGTGACGTAATATGACGCGTTTGACGTTCTGAATTTCTCGTAAAACATATGAAATCCTGCATTCACTTTTTTTAATTGTAATTCTTTAAGAACCCAAGACTGAGGACTATTACAGGTTATGCATTCAATCATGGCCCCAAGGCCACCTACTGGTAATAGGAAGACAGCCTTTTGTAATAACATCTGTTTTAAATGAAAATGTCATTGTGTGTTCTTCACTGTGTTAGAAAACAAGCAATCAAACAGAAACAGGAAGGGAAACAGTGGGAGAAGACTACAGAAAGAAAGAAAACACGTAACTGTAAGTGCAGACAGCATAATTACCAACAATCTTCTCTATTCTTATTACAGCCCAAACAAATAGGACATTACTAATTGTCAAATGTTTCCCAAGACACAATTTCAAGTTTAACCTGTACAGTTTGTTTTTATAAACAGTGGCTGCTTAAGATTTGTGGCCTTAGCTACAAAAAGGCTTCAAAGATTTAAATGTTTTTTTGTCATATGAACAAAAGCTACAAGTACGGTAAGTATTAATGGCTGAATGAATCCTGCATACAAAACTGCAAGATTGCCAACTGTTAATGATCTACTGCAAGAGGC
>NW_011334428.1:0-27368 GCF_000735185.1 Notothenia coriiceps
TGTGCAAATACTCCCACAGATGAGTATTTATGGGGAACATTAGTTAAAATGAGATCAATTAGGGAGGATTTATTAGGGGTCTTAATGTTAGGGCGAGTAGGACTGTCTGTATCTCTCTGAATGTTACTCAGATCATAAAGGCTTTTAAAATCCTCTGACACAGAAGTTAACCATTCCCAATTAAAATCACCAAGCAGCACTATTTCCTTGTAGTCAAGTTGAGATAAAAGTTTTGCCAATGAAGATAAAGAGTCCTTGACAGCTGAGGGTGGTCTGTAGCAGCCCACCACCATGACCTGTTGACCCTTTGCTACTTCGATATTTAAGGCTAAAAATTCTAGTTGTTTACTAATAGATTTGGAAACCATCTCCACATGAACGATCTCTTTCTCCACCAGTTCACGCTGTAGCTCTGTAAAATCCCTCTTTCTTTTTCGGGGTGTGAGCGTCATTTTTCTCTTCTTTTGGTTTCCGTTATCCATGACTTTGTTATCCAAGTCTTAGCTTGCTCTGAATGGAGGAGTTTGAGTGTTAAATTATGTAGACGTGTGTTGCTTGGCAACAATTACTGTTTCGCGTGTATTCACGTGGACGCGCATCTTAAGACCAGGCGCAGCTACGACCGAGACTAGTCAGGCTTGGTGCACTCGGTGTAAATTCGAATCACTAAGTCGGACGTAGCTAAGCCCGACGTTAGAGTTAAGACCTACTTTTTTACGCCCAGCTGGTGCACTCCACTCGAAGTCTAGTGCAGATAAAGTAAAGAGGATGGACTTGCATAATATATTAAAACAATTAAGCACATGTTATTAATAATAAAAAACACATTAAGTAAAAATAAATAACAGATAAGTAAACCATTGTGAAAAACAATCTAAGTAGCCTTATATATTTGTGTTTATTATAAGTGACCATCTAAAATGATAGAAGTAGCTGGTACTATTTACTGTATCTAGTTCTGCTGCTATAGGCTTAGGCTGTTGGGGGACTTTGACCTCTCACCTTTTCCCTCTCTTCCCCCATTTCTCTCTCATCATCAGATTCACCAGTAAGGCCACAACCCAGCGCTCATGGTTAATATACACATAGGGTGTCAAATGTTGCATGTTGGCTGACGTGGTTTATGTCACGCTTTGTCTGTCCATACCCTGATAACAACTGGAACAGGTTAGCGGGATGAAAGGATGAGAAGATGGATAGAACAGATAGAACAGAGCTGGGCATTACATGAAAGCAAGAGAGCAATACAGGCCTACGCAGTTGGGGTTTTGGATGGCCTTTCTGATCCCTGTCTCTAATCTGATGGACTACCTTTTTATTTTCTTCCTCCCGTCGTCTCCATCAAGATATCTCTTTACACCCGTATAGTGTCAGTTCAGGCAGCATAGCATGTAAGTGAAAGTATGTGATAAAAAGCAGCTGATCTATCTGATTACATGTGATTTGATCATCTTAAATGCTCAAAACTCACTTTTCTGCCAAATGCTGTCATACTATCAAGTTTTTGGACAATGTTAGGACATTTTGAAATACTTTCTTGCCTTTCACTCTAAGAATGCAGGAAAACATCACCTTAAGTTATTAAGAAGTACACTGGAAACAGCAATAATTTCATATGTAAAAGAATCATTTAGCAATGTTCTGTCTGGTTCCTCATCGATTCCTTAGAGAGGTTTGAACCTTCTATGCATACTTCTAAATTGCTGGTTACACACAAGCGTCAAGCAATGAGTGCAGGGGTTTGGATATGGTAGACGACTGTTTGTGGTTTCACACAAAATCTTACCTTTCATTCCTGTTTTTTTTTGCTTCCAACATAATTAAACATTGCACTTCTATAACATTATTAGACTCACAATTAGACAGTTATTAAGAAAATATCAAAGTCAAATTTATTGTCAATCTTCCAGTTTATGTGTACAGACAGAGTTTTCCACAATCCCGAATATAAAAACAAATGTATATAAAAATATGTGTGCAAATATGTGTATATATATATACAGAATCAAAGACACATTTGTACATGTGCACACATTAAGACCTAAATAAAAATTCAGCAATCAATATATACAAAATAACAGTCACTTCAATATTTGAGAATGTACATTAGTGCAATATTGTCCATAGAATTTGCAAAATATTAGTGCAAGATTGTCCATAGAATGTGGATTATTGCCAGATTGTCCATAGTATGTGGATTATTGCCAGATTGTCCATAGCAGCGTAAAAGTGTCAAGGCCGATAAAGCAGGACCCATTTTTGGAAAGTTTTGCCAAACATTTTGAGTTATTCTTGCTAAAACTCAAGTCACTAGCCTTAAGGCTTAACTCCACATCCCTCTATTTGTATTCCTCCAATCCTGGTGACAGCCAAGGTGGGAGGCATTATTTCTTCAAGTTTTTTGTGTGTACATCTGTACATTTTATTTTGGTGAACATGAATTTGGGACAAGCAGCCCCATGGGTTAATTCAATATAAATTCAGTCAAATTTACAATATGTTGAATTTATGAAGTGTTGATATGGATGTAAACTGCCATGGCAGAAGAATTTAACCTTGAGCAGTTATTTTAGTTTTCATTTCTGACTTGGTTGAAGCATTCAGCTCCAACCGATGCTGACATCACTTGAAGTAATAAATCAGACTTTGTGCAACTCCCTATGGAGCCACAAAAAAAAACAGTTTATTTCGAAAATTCCTTAGTCCTCTCTAGCCCTGTAAACAGATTTTAATATGTTTCTTTCCTCACCAACTTCCTCCTGCTCTTCCTGGTGGATCATTCAGCCCTCTCAGTTAACCCTGAATACTATGCAGTCCTTAGTGCATGTTAACTTAGACCCCCGAGAAGTATCCCTATCACTAAACCAAGCAGCCTCTGTGTTCACCTTTCTGTGGAGGAGCAGTAACTTAACAACACCAAGCACTTCCTGTTCATTGACCAGCCATTACGGGGAAATCCTGATAACCAATGTTTATATTTACAGTCTGATATTAAAGAATGTGTTTTTTGGCTTTGATAGCTTTGCATGAAGGCACTGTTCTTTCTACGCCACCATATTAATATACAGTTTGTACAACTCGCTAATCACAAGTCACAAGAAAATGCTATTTCACTGGGTGTCCCCCAGTGGTCAGTACTGGGTCCACTCCTATTCATCACATATCTCCTCCCCCTGGGCACAATCCTCCGTCACCATGAGGTTCATTTTCACTGCTACGCCAACGACACACAGGTCTACATTTTATCCAAACCCACTATTGCCCTGCCCCCCACCTCCCTCACCACCTGCCTTGAGGACATCAGGAGCAGGATGAATTTCCTGAAGCTTATAGTAGCAAAACTGAGGCCCTGCTCATCGGCTGCAAATCCACCCTCACCAAGTCACAAAACACCCCAGCACCAAACATCATCATCGACGGCTTCCCCATACCATTCACTGCCCAAGTGAAAGCCTCGGTGTCATTCTGGACGGCTCCCTCTCATTCGCACCACACATTAAAACATCACCCACGCTGCCTTCTTCCATCTTCGGAACATCTCCAGACTCCGCTCATCTCTGTCCCAACCCAGCACTGAAATCCTGGTCCACTCATTCGTCACATCCCAGATTGATTACTGCAATGCACTTCTGACTAACTCATTAATAGACTGCAAATAATCCAGAACTCTGCTGCCCGGATCATCACCCGCACCAACTAATCCGACCACATCACCCCCATTCTCACTCAGCTACATTGGCTTCCTGTACGCTACCGTATTGAATACAACAATCTTCTACTCACTTATAAAGCTCTCCACAACCTTGCCCCCATCTACATCACCGACCTCCTTCAGGAGTACACCCCCTCCCGCACCCTCCGCTTTTCGCCCGTAGGACTTCTTACCGTCCCAAGCTCTCGCCTCAGCACCATGGGTGCTCGAGCTTTCAGCTGCTCGGCTCCCAGACTCTGGAACTCCCTGCCACTACACATCCGACAGTCTGATTCCATAACAACATTCAAAACCCAACTCAAAACCCACCTGTTCAAACTGGCATTTTCTTTATAATAATAATAATAATAATAATAACTTGAATTTATACAGCGCCTTTCATAACCTCAAGGTCGCTTTACAAAGAAACATACAAGGACAAGACATAAAACATAAACATAAAACAGGGGGCAGAAATGGAAGTGTAAGTGGGGGGGGGAGTGAGTTATTGTTGGAAGGCGATGTTGAACAGATGAGTTTTAAGGGTTGATTTGAAGATGTTGAGAGAAGGGGTGTTGCGGATTTCTGCAGGGAGGGAGTGCCAGAGGGTGGGGGCAGCGACACTGAAGGCACGGTCCCCGAAGGTGCGGAGGCGTGAATGGTGAATGGAGAACAGGCCGGAGTTTGAGGATCGAAGGGTGCGGGACGGGATGTANTCAAAGGCTGCAGAGAGGTCAAGGAGAATTAGTGTAGTGATGGAGCCTGAGTCAGCTGCGATGAGGAGGTCATTGGTGATTTTGATCAGGGCAGTCTCGGTGCTGTGGTGGGTCCGGTAGGCAGATTGAAAGGGTTCATAGAGCTCATGGTTGGACATGTGATGGTGGAGTTGGTCGGCGACTGCTCTTTCCAAGATTTTACTAAGGAAGGGAAGGTTGGAGATTGGCCGGTAGTTGTTGAGGTCAGTTGGGTCAAGTCCGGGTTTCTTCAGAATAGGGGTGACTGAGGCGGTTTTGAAGGATGTCGTGTAGATGCCAGTTAGCAGGGAGGAGTTAATGATGTCCATGATGGTGGGCAGAACAGTGTGTAATGTTGCCTTTACTAGGACAGTGGGCATGGGGTCCAGAGAGCAGGTGGAGGGCTTGGCCTTATAGATCAGCTTAGCCACCTGGACAGCATCCACAGGGGCGAAAGCAGAGAGGTGGCAGTATGAGGAGCGTGCAGATGGAGCAGCGGCGCTTAGAGTACGAGCTGTGTGAGGAGCAGGGGGAACAGGTGCGCTAAGCTGCAAGTGGATGGAATTCACTTTGGCCTGGAAGAAATCCAGGAAGTCCGAGCAGAAGTCACGAGAACCAGGAGGTTGTGGGGCAGCAATGAGGCGGAGTAAACTATTTATTGTTGAAAACAGTACCCTGTGTCCTTTTGTGTCCTTCTGTAGTCCATTTCCTGTTGTTTGTCTTGTTTTTCCCGGCTGATATTTCACTAAATCCACTGTTTTAATTGTTCCCTATATTGCCCCTATGCCCTGTAAGGAGTCCTTGGGTGCTATGAAAGGCACCCCCCCAAATAAAATGTATTATTATATTATTATTATTATTATAATATTCCCCATCCACAGTCCTTTAGCTGTGGCACCACATTGTCAGCCTCACAGTGATTTGAGTGGTTGAGTTCTTATTCAGGAATCCACAGGTTTCAATAATGATCACTGTCCATGTGATTTTGCCTTTTACAGCTTTCAACACAGAAAGGCTAAACTTAATGAGCTTGTGGACAAAAAACCAAAGAAGAATATGTAGGAATTATATTATTTACTTACAATGGGGACTGTGTGTAATAACTGCTGCAAAACAGAACAAATTAAAGTAGTGCTAGGATTGAAATCGTGTTGTGTTTTGGACACATCTATTTATTCATTTTTTCAAAAAATAAATAAGGATTTTGATGTGCCATACATCTTGTTTATCTAAACTGTTAATCCATAACCTTTTGGTGTGTTGCTTACTGTATGTGTTCCATCCTGTGTTGCTGTATGAAGACAGATTAGAGAAATATTCTGACGACCCTAAATTATACTTTGCTTCTCTTCGGTTTTCTGCTACACTGAGGTATTGTGAGCTTGCCAATACTGCAGTGACACAACTTCCCCAAGCTCTATCATCACCATTTCTTATCTGTCGGATTTTAGTTATTTGCCCAGCTCTATATCTACCGAGTCTGACAAATCCTATAATTTGCATACATATGTTGTTTGGTTTTATGTGGTGTTAGAAGGAAATAGGTTTTGGCCTGATCAAAAGAGCTGTTTGATCTTGTATTAGTTTAACAGTGGATGGCAGTCACCCAAACAAAAGCCCACCTGGCTGTTCAGATGCAGAAGAACAGAAAAGAACACACACCTCATAATTTACCCTTTTCCCCCCCCGTCTCTATCAGAGGAAGCATTCTCCGCTCAACACGAAAGTCTGAAGGAGGAGAGAGAATCTTTAACCAAGCTGCAGAAGGAATGCACTGCCAAGAGGTATGTGTGAACCTGTTATTAGCTTTTGCTTTATGTCTGCAAAGAAAACACACTTTCTAAACGCAATCATCTCCAGACATTAACCAGAGCCCAGTAGATGATGAGACCCAAAGTGTTGCGCAGTCCTATTGAATTGTGATGGGGCCTTACCCTGCTCCCTGCCTCCCACCATCCTCTTTCAAAACAACACCATGTTTTCGCGGCTGGCGCTGCCTATTTATGTGTTCTCAACAGAGTTTGCACATTGTGCTTAAAAGCCTATTGGCCTGTGTTTGCCTTGGCCTGCGGGAAGACGTGTTCGGAGGTTGTCGACCCTGGATACAGCTTTGTTTGTCTGAGAAGTACCTGGCAGTCACAGAGGCTAAACCAGAGCCCCACGAAGGCGAGCAGGGGCCAAGATACCTAGCAAACAGGAAATTAACACCGACATTTGTACATCTGCCTTGCATCCATTCCTTGGAAATATCAGTGTTGTAAGGTTTTTTTTACTTTCAGTGAGGGAAAAGTTATGCTGAGCATGCACAGCATTCTCAGCCTATCCACATTCCCGTTTAATATCTCACGGCTGCAGTTGAACAGCTTATCTCACACAATTGGGGCTAAAAGGCATCAGTTAGTTAAACATCTTTAATTGTTGAAGCTGTAGTTGTTGAGTTTACTTTTGGGAAACAAGAAAGGACTCTACTTTGAATCTCTAGATCCCATAGCATGCTTAAAGTGTAAAACTTGAAGTAAATTAACTAAAGTACTTTTCTTTTTTACAATGAAATGTGAAACTTAAATTTAATAGAAGTAGAATAATACTACTTTATAGTTCTATTTCGTAACATTCATTTAGGACTTTTGCGGATGTATATGAAGAAATTAACCTATAATAAGCTTATGAAATACTGCCTTGTTAAGGGTTAAACCAGTAGTTACCAACCTATATTGGCTCTGTAATGGTAAATTGTAATTCAACCCCCTCAAAGAGCTTTTACATATACAAGTCATCATTCTCCCATTCAAACACATTCACACTGAGGTGAGGTATAGGCTGACTCACCTGCTCTTGGAGACACTCACACACATTGGCACACCGTTGACCATGCCGTCGGGAGCAATTTGGGGTTAAGTGTCTTGCCCAAGGATACCTCAGCATGTTAATTGCAGTGGCTGGGATCGAACCTCCAACTTTCTAATTGTTAGATGACCCCACTCACAGACATAGTCACTTGTAAACCCTTTCAGTAACGCAATGTCTACTGCGTCGACCATTGTCATGTTTCAAATCTCAATTAGTTGTTGGCTCTTCCAAAGATCTCCCCTCTAAACTTCTCAGGTGTTTTTTTTATAAACTGTTTGAATTGGAGTAAAACAATGTTTTATAAGCACCCAAACAAGGGTGGTATGGAACTTCTCACCTGACTCTTTGCCAGAAGGTATACAGTAAATGTTCTTTTTTTACCAAAATGTTGAACTCCGCCTATTTTAGTAACGGTGTTTTCACCTTGGGACACATTAAGATGAGGCATTTCAGATCTGGACAGATTTGTTAAGTCAAATCAAACATTCATTACACACCCATCTGTCTTCGCTTTTACAGAGAGTTCTCTAAGAAATGGAAATGATAAGAGCCTACTAACCACAGTCAAAGCCTAAAAGGATATTTGCGTGTAAGGCGAGGAGAATGGATGGCAGGGGGCATCACATTCAATAACCATTTACAATCCCTTTTTGTCTGCATGAAATGATGGGCTATTACCCATAAGTAGTGGTGTAAGTATTGTAGAGGACACCCACACACTATTCATCCAAAGCAGCCCATCTGTGTTCTGGAAGTAACTATGTTAGCTGCAGAGATGTAAAATATGTTTTAATTTGGGAAGTTTCAAAAACGCAAATACTAGATTAATTGAACAAAACAGTTAAAAAGCAACAACCCTATTCAGCACATAGGATCTCGGCTAGTCATTTCATTTCTAGAAAACCCTGGCTCTGAGGTTATTCTTTTATATTTGAAACAAGGATAGTCCAATTTATTATTATCTCCACACAGGTCTGAAATTATTTGGTAATTATAGTATATCTTAATGATTTTCATGTAAATACACCTTTGGGTTCTGTTGTGGTCAAACAACACAGCGTGCAAACCACTTAATTTCAAGTACACACAGAGCTCAGTACTCACTGCACGATACTTTACAAGTTAACCTGAACGACTAATAATGACTGTTCTAGTATGGATATAAAATTACTAGTAAATCGGTATTTTACAGTAAAGTTGCACTAAGCTGGCTCTCCAATAAGTAACTACGCTTTCATCAATACAAAGACCTATAAGGACTACATCTGAGTGGCTCCTGTTCCTGGGGTTAATGAGCGTCGACCAATCAGAGGGTCAGTGGTTCAATCCTGAGCCTGTCAAAGTGTCCTTGGGCAAGACACTTAGACTGGAGCCACACGAGAACGGTAACGCAAACGAACCAAATTCGATATCAAAAAGGTCTTCCGTCCACACGCACCAGAAACGTGTCCGTTCACACGAGACCGCTCGAAAGCGCTGGAGACGCTGTAGTACATATGCCGGGCCTGTAAGTGGCGCTGTACTTCTGCAACAAAATACACCAAAAGCAGCGAAGAAGACTTCCCGCGCATGGTTGCCATGGTTGCCCTTCTGTTTATTCTCCGCTGTGGATGGCGCTCTGGCTCTTTTTCTCCCTCCCCGAGGCAAGTGTTTGCTCCTGCGTAAATCTCTCCGTTAGTCCACCAGCAGATGGAAAACACTCACACCGCCTCTTCCATGGGACGAGGGAACCGTGCGGCAGAGTTTCCGTTATAATTTTTCGCCGTTAAAGTTTAAATCTTCCGGACAAAATTTGAAAAGTGCCGGTCAGAGGTCTTCTTTTTTATTTATTGAGCTTTAAAACAAATTGATAACAACTCTATATAATAATATAAGAATTATAAATGGAGCCTCTCTTTTCCTCCCCCTCTTCTGAGAGCCCAGCAGCTGATCTGAGCAGGAGAGGCGGGGCTATTGCTTCATCGTTATCAGAAAAATCGTATTGGGCATAGACACGGAGCCGTTTGGCCCCCCACATCGTTGCGTCCCAGAATCTATCCACCCGTTATGTGTTATGTGAAAATAAGGATTCAAGTCAAGAGATTGTCTTTGATCTGTCCATCATAAATCTATTAAGTTCATAGTGGGACCCTGTGGAGCAGCCATCAGCAGTTTCACTTCCACTTCCTCCTATCACTTTCAACAAAACTGCGTCACCTACCTTCTCATCTCTGCTCTGCCTTTAGTCCCCCCTCTGAATGTCCTCCTCTCGTAGCTACAGCGCGTGTCTCCTCCTGCTGCCGGTTACTCACTGTGTCGTATTGTCTCCCCAGAGAGCAGTTCCTCAAGTCCAACGCCCAGCTCACCTTCCGCTGTCGGCAGCTCCTCTCTGAGCTCTCCTACATCTACCCCATTGATGTGGTGAGTTGAAACTGGTGGTACACTGCTGCACAACACACTGTTGACAGGGCAACTACAAGAATGATCTGGTCCCAGCACCACGGCTTTGATCAGGCAGAAAGGGTGCAGATACTGTGTTGCATTCACAACAGTTCAAAGGAATGCTGTGAGTGTTATTTCTACTGCAGTGTTTTAGGAGATAATCCGGAGGCATCAGCTTTCTGTTTCACGGGCCTCTCTGATAAATATGACAGTCCTTTTTAGTATATATTTTCAATTTTTCTGTCTCAAACTAGGTATGAAATGAATGAACCAAATGTCAAAAATTACACAGGAAAAGTGACAGGGTTACAAGTAGCTATAATTTGATCATCGAGAAAAGCTCATGAAGTCATAACTGCTGAACGATATGTGGAAAGAAGGCTCTATAGAGCGCTCTGCTAAACATGAGCCTGGCATTGCTCTTATTCTCTTCGATTAATGATGAATAATAGGCTGCTCTGGCAGTACCAGAGCATTCTTTTGTTTGTTAAGATTATCCAGCTAAAATAAATGAGATTCTTCCAGATTAGTGGAACTCCTTTCAAGTTGCCTCAACTTTATGGAACCTTCTTCTTTTTTCTTTTTTTTTTAGTGGAGCGGCATTTGCAGCCAGACTCTAGCACTGTCAACAACATGATCAATTTAGAGGGACTAAAGTTAGCGTAGGAGCCCTCCGTTACACTGACACATGTATTGACTTGAACAGATAGAATCTCTAACTGTCAGATAGGTACATTTTGATTAAAGCCAATCGAATATAATGATGGGCTAAATGCCATATTAAGGCTATTATTTTGCATGACACGACACACAATGATGGAATAATTGAAAATCAGTGCCTCTGCCAAAGCTGGTGTTCCAGGTTTCATCCTGTCTGCTTTCTGTGTCTGATCATTGTCTTTAATATGAAACCTCCTATTTAAATCCACAGGCCAATCAGTCAGATTATGTCATCTGCGAAGTGAAGCTGCCGAACTCTGAAGACTTTCAAGGTAATTGTATTACGTGCCCGCTTGTGAGTGTCTGGGTTACAGGAGGGTAGTCTGTGGTGAAGCATGCAAAACAAACGCTTGTGGTTATGTAAATGTTTGGTGAATAGAAACCAATTTGAAGACCGATGATCTCATACATACAGTATCTATGATATCATACCTTTGGCTACTGTACATGGCAATTTGGCAGGGGTTATAACAGTCTTTAACGTGCATAAATGACATAATTTTATAATTACCCGTATGTCATTTAAATGCACAAAAGACATAATGATATAATTGTGTCATCAATAGTTTTACTAGCTGGGAAAACTTGACATTCTTATTAACTCTGTCTAGTTCTATATAATAAAATGTAGACACACACAACAACACCTGTTGCCTCAGATACTGTATGAGTATCACACTCCCTCGAAACGGCACGTACGCAAACACCTTCCTCGGTGTGTTCTCATCAAATATCTTTGTATGTATTTTTCTTCTTCTTTATCCTCTCTTGACTTTTTAATATTTAAGAAAAGTGTTTGGAGCCAGGCATGTTGGACTTGGTTTGCATTCTTCTGTTTCTCTAAACACTTAGCCTTTCTGATCTGTTGTTGGCTGTATATGGAGGAACTTTTCTGTCCACCACAATCTTAAAAAGAGCTGTCACAAGACTGGTTCCAGCCCACCAATGTGACGCAGCTACAATAGAGTGGTGCAAGAATGAGTCCTAAAATCCAGAAATGAGTTAGCATTTTACAACATGTGCTCTCCTCGTCTCAAAGTCAACAGTCTTTTGAATTTGTTTTGGTTATATGCCTAAAATAAGATTTCTGGCTAACACAAGCTGAAGAGTTTTTCACGTTTTGTTGTAAGACATGAGATTTGCGTTAAATAACCTACTGGTGAATGTCTGAAGCTTTTTTGTGTCATAACACAAAGGTTGGTTAACAAGTGGCTAACTAAGGAACTATAAACCAGTAAGTTTAAAGCCTAATGTTAGCTTTTTACTTCTGGTGATTGCATGTATGCTTCAAAACTCAAACAAACAGGTGTTTATATGTGGATATTATCCTGCTGAACAAAACATGTCATTATTCACACTTGCTTGCAAGAGATCTTTTGCAGTATTCCAAACTCCCATTGCTTTTTCGTTGAGGGAGCCTTTGCGATGCTAACTTCTGGAAATACGCAATCACTGCACCTCTCTATAACTGCATGGTTTAATATCAAATACACAATATAAGGCATCAGAACTCTCAAAAACACATTTTTGTCAGTAGGCAGATTCTGCCAGAAAGTCCTTATTATCATGTGGGTGTGGTAGGTCAGGGTTAGGGTCGCCCTCTGTGTGGTGATAAATGGGGATTGCTGTGACAGCGACGGAACTTGATGACTTCATGACCCCTCTATAGCTCAGATGAATTGGAGGAAGGGGGGTTATGAATGATTTGCTCTGGCCCGCAGCACTTGTCCTACACTGAGAACACACTCACCACTGTCCACTCCACATTCTCCAGCACTCCAACCTCACAGCTGGTGTGGCCGAGCACGTCTCTGAACCCATAACTCACAAATACTCCCAATCTCCCCGCTCCCCGCTGTCACACTCCACCTGTTAGCTTCTTTTAGAGCACAGCGGTCACAGCCAGCCCATTTGTGTTCGCAGCTATCACTTGTTCCCATAAGGTGGAGGCCTGTGTGTGCTTCTGCCTCCCAGTGTTGCAGAGGTGGACACCTAGCAGTGAGTAAACAACCGAGCATGTGCTGTGGCAGAAGATAACACAGAACTCCCTAAAACATTTAACTACCTTCCCCCTCCTGGTCAGGTGGCTTGTGGTTTGTGAAGTTTAGAGAAGAGCTGTCATGCCATCCAGGTACACTTAAAAAACTGAAACCTTGACTTTAATTAAAAATATTATGTCAACAAATCTCACATAACTGTATTCGGTTAGTTCAGGGGTCTGCAACCTTTTTGACCAAAAGAGCCATTTGGCTCCCTTTTCCAAAAAAAAAGTTTGTCTGGAGTCGCAAAACATATTTCATAGCTTGATAGCTTATAAAGTTGTATTTATTGTTATATCATAGACAAAAACAGTTTTGTTGCATTTATTATTTATTATATTATATAAAACTGTTAACCTCTAATAAGAAACAAAGAACTCCTATAAGGAGAATTAAAAATAATACACAGGCCTACTTTAAAATATTATTTTTAATTAAACACAGCACTTGGGGAGTCCTCTGCACATTTGAAGGGAAAAAAATATAATTATAATGCGCCCACTTTGAAATAAATAAAACATATAGCTGCAACCTAAAAAGAGTTAAAGGTAGGGTAGGTAAGAATGGAGAAACCGGCTTGAGTGCGCTAGAATTTGAGAATACACAACCGGAAAAAAATCTGCCTCTTCCTTACAGAGCCCCTCCTCCAACACACATGACTAATGAGGGCACGAGATAAGTTTGTGCAAAGATGGAAGGCTGACAGGCAGGTAGGCCATCCAGTTATTTTAGCCGGGCCGGCTAAAATGATTGGTCGTGCTTTTTACAGCGCTACGGCTTCCACAGATGACATTTTTTTAATGTATTTATTGTCAAAGCATTTAATATATTCATTGCTATCGGGACGCTAAGAGCATTCCATGGACTATAACAAAAAGTGTTTTCTGAAATAAAGTACATACCCCATTGAATTATGACTGAAGATCGTCAGCTGTCTTCCTCTTCTGTTTTTCTCCTCGATACGTAAAGGCTGCAGCACCTTCGACAACTTCTCTCTACATATCAAACATCCCGGTAAGCCAGCATCGTTTGCTGTGAAAACATATAACTCTGTCCACGCAGAATTAAATCCTGTGTTCCTCCAATACTTTTATTTTCTTTGATGTATCCATAGTTAGCTCATCGAGCCGGGGATCAGGTTGTTCGTCTGCCAGAAAAGGCGCTGGCGTGGGACCGTAGCAGGATGTGACGCATATTTTAGTTGACCTAATTAAAACCGTTTAGTTTTTTATTTATGTGTCACAGTATCACCTCAAAATACAAGATACGAAACATTTTCAACCATGCAACAACATTTAAATAGTCCTACAAATACTTTTATATTCTATTTCCTTCTTATTTATGTGTAACTCAAGGAAACCAAAGCAGAGGGCTTAAAGAGCCGCATGCGTCTCGAGAGCCGCGGGTTGCAGACTCCTGGGTTAGTTGAAAGCAATAACTAAAGGAAGAGCAGAGATGAAGTTGAACCTAATATTTTGTATTTAAACTTAATATTATTGCTTTCAACTAACCTAATACATATGTGAAATCTGTTGACATAATAGACTTAATTCAAGTCCACGCTTGAGTTTTTTCAGTGTAGACATTAATATTCATCATCTAACATAACCTCTGTGTCCATTAGACTTCCTGCAAAAGGCAGTACAACATGCACAGACCTGAGAAAGAGACAATGAAAGCATGCATGTTACCATCATACAATCATTCACATTTTATTTATATAGCCCAATATCACAAATTACACATTTGTCTCAGGGGGCTTTACAGTAGAGGTTTCTCAATACTCTAATTTCCCCTCCTCGACTCCTTTCCTCGACTCCTCTCCTCGATACTTAGTCCAGCCCACAGGAGATGCGAGCGGAGGACTGAGGAGGGGAACCGAGGAGAGAGGAGGGGAAGCAGCAGGCGGTTAGAGAAATGAGAACTCCTCTCTGATCGGTCATTTTAAAGAGACGTCCATTAATGATGACAGGAGGTACAGCAGCCCTCTGTCTGATGGACAGATGTGTTCATGACCATTTATATTTACTTTTAATTCATTCACAGTGCGGTATGAGACAATAACAGGCTACATATGCGGACACACACACACAAACATATGTATATATTTAAATATATACAATTTCAGAATCAAACAGAGCACTCTCATCATAACGTAACACTATCAGAGACTGGATATATCCCCCCCCCCCTCTCCCCTCTCTGGTCGCTACAATGAGGGAAATAAATTACGGGCCAAAAGTTTTATTTACAAGTATTAAAAGTAAGCAGAAGACACCAAACCAACTGAGACCTGTCTGTCCGCTGCATCTACGCACAAACTGTACCGCACACACCTACAGCTCCTAAAGCATATAATCAGGCTACAGCCGTTGTGTATTTTATTATGTGAAGCAATACATGGTTTTAGAAAAATATCAACTTTGTTTGTAGATATCTACTAAACTAAAGCAAATAAAGAGAGTAGGCCTGTTATACTGAGTGATATATATTTTACACACTGCTCTGCTTTCTGCACGGACCTCACAGCTGTTCTCTCTGGAAACATCGCGTTGCGATGAGAGCAGTTAATAAAATAATATCCAGGTGATGCATGCAGAGCTGTCATTGGTTGAGATAAGTCCGGCCGTGCGTCACGACTCTTTGAAACATCTCTGTTCCCGGAAATACATCCACGAAGGAGCCGTGGAGGACCGTGGAGGACCCATCAGTGTATCCGCGGTTATAGCTCCTCCAGAAAACCTCCTCGACGCTCGATCCTCGGTCCTCGAAGTGCATTTAGAGAAATGAGATGTCCTTCAACATGGCGCGCTAAAATTCATTTCCGGGTCAATACCGGAGGACCGAGGAGTCGAGGAGGGGGATTTGATGAAATGAGAAAGGGCCCAAGTGTTTGTGTGTCTGTGTATTTTCCCCATAAGGCAAGAACGCCCAACTCTGTCTCTGATTGGCTTACCCTGAAATGTTACCCCGCGTTAACCAATCATCACTCCTCACTTTCACTTTTCCATGGTACTGTGAGAGGACATCGCTGTATTCACCTGTAAATTACATCCGCAGGGAGATTCGGTTCAGTTGGATCACATAATGTAACGCAGTAACCAGTGCATGACCCTGCGGGCCATCTAAGCTAATTTACAGATGGCCCTGAGCCCAATAGAGATTGCCCTGAAAAATGCGTGCGGACGAAATGCCACAAAGGGTTTGGGGGGCCTCCACCTAGAACATTTAGATTTTTGCAGGTCTTAGATGCTGTCTGGTGCATTCTCTAGACTGAATTATAAGATGAACCAGCACAATATTATATTGTACAATTTCAATTGTATTCTTCATTTCACTTGTTTGTTTGTTCTTGTTTGTGTTTGCTCGCTTGCATGCCTTGCATAGCTATAAGAAATACTTAAGTTGTTGGTCAAGACACTTTCCATCTGATGAAGGCAAATGCCTTCATCAGATGTAAAAAAGTAGAAAACATTACATTCAGTTGTAACTGCCAAAACAAACATTATTTACACTATTATGGCCCCTGTTAAAAATGTTTGTAATGTTATCTACTGTAAATTGGTCGAACGAATGCCTCCTCATCCGGAAGCTGACCGAGCAGACCCGAGCAGCAGTCGAGAGGAGCCGAGCGCATCCGCGAAGCATACAAAATGGCGACGTCAGAGTTCCCGTTGGCCGGAAAATCTCTTCGGTCACAATAATTTCCCTTTAGCACAATACCGCTTCAGTTGCGCCACTTATGTGACAGACAAGAAGAGTATGTGACAGACAAGAATAGTCAATTCTAATGTCGTCTGTCACATAAGTGGCGCAACTGAAGCGGTATTGTGCTAAAGGGAAATTATTGTGANGCCTCTTGACATGAGGTCGGCCCCCCCGTTCTCCCGTCCCGGGATGTGCAGGGCCCTTAAAGACAACACATTCTGTGAAGCCCACAACCACAGGTTCTCTGCTGCGGTCAACAAGGCTACGGAGCGGACTCCGCCCTGCCTGTTGATGTACGCCACTGTGGTGTGGTTGTCGGTCCTCACTAGCACATGTTTGCCCTGTAAAGGGTTTGAAGTGCTGTAGGACCAACATTACTACCTGCAACTCTAGGAGGTTGCTGTGCCAAGCCTCTGTCAGATGCCAGCCACCACCTACAGCTTTCTCTAGGCAGGTTCCCCCCCATCCTGTTACGGATGCGTCTGTGAAGACCGTGATGTAGGAGGTCACTCGCCCCAGTGGAATCCCCCTCCGCAGATGATCTGGGGACATGTTTCTTCTGCCCGTAAAGTGTCCAAACCAGGCTTGTCTGGATAAGCGCATTTTTAAAAACATAGTCATTGTCCATGCCGGTTTCAGTTGGATTATTTGTCACAGTTGCTCTGATCAGATCGGTCTCCTCCATTTTGTAGATTATTTACGACTTTTGAATCCACATAAACACATCGGTAAAATCCGGCTTACTTTGAGCATGTGTTTTAAACAGTTTAATCCCTTTGTGAATTGTTTCCACTTCCATTGTTTTCCGTCCTTTAATTTCTTCCTACAGCGGGCATCCAAATGAATTAATCCGGTGTCCAATAACCATCAAAGTCACTCCAATAGTGCTCCTTAATTACGCTTTCATCCTCCTTAAAGAAAATACTTCATATTCATCCAGTTTGTGACAGTAGTTGTAGCATTTTTGAGACTTTTAAACTTTAATTACCACTGTTGCTGCTGTCTCTGGTGGCCCACTCCAGACCCTCCATAAAAAAGAAGTTTGGCCCATGGGGGGCTGACACAGAAAGGGCCAATTTTCCACTGAGGTCTTTGAACGTACAGCGGCACGCTCTTGTGGGAGCACGCACTCCGCCATAATGTAGTTTCCACCGAGAGGGAAAAAAGCATTAATCTAAGTTTTTATGCTAGGTGCGGTGTGTCTCCTAACAACAACACGCCGGTAATAATGCCCCTGCACTTGCATAGCGCTTTGATAGCACTTCCTGCGGTTTATCACACTCACATGCGCACGTCCGCTGGCTGCCTCCTTTACTGGAGTTACAACTGGGGCGGCGAGTGGGGAATCTGTACAGACAACATTATGGTGAAGTGTGGAATTGTGGAGAGGAATGACTCTTAGACTGGGATAAATGCAACCATCTTTATTAAAAGGCATTTTTCAGCACTGAAACATCATAGAGGGAGGAGGCGGGATTCGCCCTCGCGTCCTGGGTGGAGAAAGCCATCTCCGCCGGGACACTTCCTCCCACCGCCCGTCATCTCAGGTGCACCCAATCCCGAAGCCCTCTGCTGTGTCCGTGTGGCCCTGCACCCTGAGCAATCCCGCCATGCCAGCCACCGGAGCCCTCGTTTTCAGAGGGTGCCGCCCCGTCGCCTACACACACTGCCAGATATCCGGCAACGAGGGTGAAACAAAGGCCGGCTGGGTTGGCTGAACCGGACCATAAAACCCCTGACAGAGGCGGCTCACCGGTTTGGGTGGTAGCGGAGGGGGGAGCGGTAGACCCACATACTCCGCCGCCATGGCCATCACCAGCGGGAAATCCTGACGGACAGACCTGCGCGGTGGACCCTCGTGGACACCGGACCCAGAAGCGCCCGACATCGGGAAGTCCTTGTCTTCCTCCTCCTCGACAAACGGGGCCGCCTGGCCCGCCGGAATGGCGAACACAAATGGCACCTCCTTGGCCACCTCCTGGTCCTCCATTTCCACCACCTTGAGCTCCTCCTGCTCCTGGTCCTGGAAATGTTCCAGGCGATGTTGGCGTCTGAGCCGCGGGAGCGCACGACATGCACTGCAGGACGGAGAATGTTTGATGCCCTCCACAGCGTGGTCGGGCCCCAAATACTCGAAGCACAAGCGGTGGGGATCAGCGCCCACAATTAAGCCAGGCCACGTAGGGCAAAGCCGAGGTTCAAGGAGTGGTGAGTCCATATTCTTTTCCTATTTCTTTTATCTTCTTTTACGTTTAGCGTTAGTTGTTGCTGCTCGCTGAAGAGCAAAAGGATGACAGTCGGGAGGCGTAGCCACGTTATATACTGTGGGCCTGCGCGCGCATTCAGGTAGACTCGCCCCGATTGGCCGGCTACATTTAGTAGTACCCATAGAGTCCAGTAGAGGGCGGAGCCTGTGTGATATATAACAACAAGATGGGATTTGGTGGCGTATTGAAGTTACACATGTAGTAGTTAGCCATTGTAGTCAGCTTCACTGGGAGATATGATAACTTTGTTGTTATCATGCTCAGGAGGGTTTAACCGGGAGCTAAATTACACCATGTCCCAATCAATCAAGTTGTTGATGTGAAAGCTGTAATACTGGTGCAATAATGGTTCCCCTCCGAAGTGGCTAATGCTGGGTTTTAAGCATTCTGAAGTCACATGAGGTTAGGTGAAGAATCATAATTATAAAAATATTAGCTCAAATAAATATCTTAATCGTTCTAAAAATAATATTTCATAAATAACACTATAACTCAAAAATATCTGTCAAATATTTCCATCATAAATCTAAAGGCTGTTAATGGCTCTCACACCCTCAATTTATGAACAAGAATACATCATGAGAGGCTCTCAGCTGGCGGGGCCACTCCCTTCAACCCAATGCATCCGTCAGAGAGCCATTCAGCACAGATGCTTCTTGTTATCTTTTAAATAAAATATGGAAGACTGATCAAATAGACGTCACAGCAGGGCTCCAAGATGAAGGGCTGCATATTAAACTAACATGTCAATGTAGAGCTTTTATAAACACAGCAGTCCTTCCATTGTCCTTGAGTAATATATCAGACAATCTCAAAAGACAAGTAAACATCCAGTGCAGTCCCAGAGTGCCTTTGTAGTTAATCAGATCTAAAGAATTAGATATTTGTTGGAATTTGTTTAAATTGTAATATTAAGTTGATAACCCCTTTCATCTCTTCTATGAAGAACAGTAACTACAGTATGTGACAGAAAAAGGGAGAGAAATAGAGTGTAAGAAGAAGTACCTCAGCTGTATTAAACTTGAAGTTCTGTTAAAAAAGCTGAAACAAAGGAAACATGATGTTTTTTAGAGTGTTAGTAGTGCCGTGCAGTATTTTATAGAAACACATAGAACACCATGAAATGCTAATTATATACGAATACTAATGTAATTGATAACAGCACATGAGTTTAAAAGTTGTGATAACTATACAGATCTTGTGTTCCAGTTGGAGATTTAACAGAGGACACATGTAGAAAGAGAATACTGATCGGGTGCCAAAATGCCATGGCCCACACTGTACCATTTTGGCTTGGTACCAGATATTTGAAAACCAAGAGATTAAAAAAAATCTGCATGGCTAGATATCTACTGCTAAGATACAAAGCCTCTGCACGCATGTAACTTGGGTGAACTCACCCTTTTAACTTTAGCTACTTAATTGCCTTATTTTGTTCTTGAACCAAGCAGTGATGTGTAAATCCCACTTACATAATTTTTTTCTTTCAGCTGTGATAAAGAACACTAAAAAAACTGATTTGATCTAATACTTTGGCCTATATGAGGCAGCGCTTGCTTTTTAATGGCCGGGCTCTGGACTCAATCAGACAACGGACATCTGGATCGCATCTCTCTGGTTTTCCCCAAAGCAATCAGAAACACTGGAACCGGGCTCTCGGCAGGACAAAATGTGGGCGCAATATGGCGTTAGAGCTCGCTGATTTCAGAAAATGTTTTTGAATGTGATCCCAAGCCAAATCATACAGGAGTGCCAAAAAGAGCAGTCATATTCAACACCTTACTCTCAAACATTCCAACGAGGCTAGTTTTACACTCAGGAGGGTAACATTATTCAGATCAACACATCCCTTTTAATGTGGCAACATAGTAACCTGTATGAAACATCGCTCACTTCTGCAGATGTAAAGGAATAAAATGAATCAAAAGGTGACATATTCACATTCTTCACACTACACTGAAGGCCCAATACTTGTAACACTTCATGTAACAGGCAAGGCAGAAGGAATTTGACTTGCTCAACTACACCCATAACTCTGAGAATTAATATGAGGGATTTTATGTTGGGCAATACCATGATTTAATATCTCAGCTACTGAAATGTGGATCTCTAGGTATTGCAGCAGCCAATAGGTGGATAAGCACTACTTATGGATGCATGGAGTCATCTCAGAACTCCATAAAGATTCATCACTTTGCAAAAGTAGGGTCAGGACAATTACCATTTACCAGGGGCCTAGAGTGCAGCATGCACCTAAAATGCCATACGGTTCCTATGTCTACCCCATTACAGTTGACTGACTGCTTGCTAATCCTGCCACGCTCTGAGAAAACTGATCCCATGCCACCTCACTTATCACGCGGGCTGCCTCTTTCTGACACTTTAATAACCCCTTTTCTGTGCACTTTTAGAGCCCGGCAAGTTGCTCTCCATCTCCCCACACATCATTTTGCTTTGTCTGGAGCCCGTTGGGACCTCAGGGGTCATAAACATATGGAGGAGGGGGTGAACATTTTCTGGAGCGTTTGGCCCCACTCAGGGACACCTTAGGGAGATGCTGGTTTGTCGTGCCTTTTAAAGCCACACAGCCTACCAGTTTATTTTCTGCTGCTGGACACTGGCGTAGATATCCTGCATGGTAGGATGGAAATGTGTGAAGGGACTCCTATTGAGCCTCTCCAGCTGTTGCCATGACATAATGACCCACACAGAGAGATAGTCGCTCAATCACTGTGTTGTGTGATAATGTCTCTCTTTTTCTCAGACACTTTCTCCCAGCTGTTTGTCTTTTTAAGTATGACACATCTGGATGTGAAAGTGTCAGTGCTGATTTACACGTTATTCCCACGTGCTTCAACAGGGGATAAGCGGTCACTTGTTATGGAATGAGAGTACAGCACAAAGAGATACTGGTAAACGTGTTGACCCTTGCTATGGGAGGCCAAACTATTCCAGAGCCTGGAGAAGATACACACGAGCTACCCAGCTGCTTTGCTCTGTACAATCAGGGCGTTCAGACAGGGCAGATAGGACAGAACTTCACTCACCTAGTTTGCAGTTGTTGGTTTGGTTCCTAAAAATGTGAAATCACTGTGGAGATTCTTAAACAATTTAATTATTTTTTTTAATCGATATTTTCAGAGATGATCATGAGCGGTGACAAGAAATGACATTTGTAAAATGTTTATTGTAATACGGATTCAAAATCAGTTATTTAAAAAATATTTCTACAGCTCATTTGCATGATAATATTTGACAATTAATCCATTTTGGAATAAAATGAAAATAAAAGGTAAATAAATAGAATAAAACAAGGTCTATTCCATTACATTAACATTATAGACGTGAAGGGATATGACATTAAACCAAAAACTGTTTCAAATGTAAAATGCATGTTAGTCTGACCTTAGAGAAAACATCTTTATACCGTCTGACACAAAATTGTCTCAGACAGTTCTGTCCAGCAGCCCGAATGGATGGTACTGTAGCTGAACCCAGATCAGCTGTTCACTTTGACAGCACACCTTGACTGCAGTGAGCAGGTCAGCTGGAGACATGGTGTCGATCTTGAATTGTTTGTGTTTCGCTACATCACAGGGTTACACCCATAGTTGGCAAATGTCTGCCACGCTCCTGTTATATTCAAAAGGTGAGAATAAAAACAAAGAGAGGCTTCTGGTCTGCAGTCCTGTTATAATCACCTGATTCACCATCGCCATGTGGCCTGCTTCTCTTCTCCTACCACTTTAAATAATTTACTATAATGAGCCTACTCCAGGCTTTAAACAAGTGCAGCTCAATACTTGACAGACACCTGAAGAACACAACAGACTGCTCACACAATACAAGGCTAACAACCGTTCCTGAAGTACCCATTTCTGTTTAGATGGGCCTAGATCTGTGCTTTAGATACAAATAAAAACAGGGCATTACAAGAGTCCTAAATAACACTAATATAAACACCAGTCGTAGGTGAACCAACATCTCTTACTACAATCCGATGCAAAGTAGTCCAGAACCGGACCAGGTTCTGAGCAATAAACAGGATTCATATTTATTTTTTAAACGAAAATAAAAAAGGCCGGTGATATTTTGCTGATGGCAACAACGCCCTGCACAGCAGAAGCTAAATGATGAGCATAAGGTAATAGCTGACGAGTGCAAGCCTGACTCTGCCATTTTCATCTTTATACTTTTACTGTCCAAGAACATACCAGACTTCTCACTCCAACTCAAAGGGGGCAATCATATTAAGCCACATCCACGTCTATTAGTAACACTGCTGATTACAGTATAATCTACCTCCTCACCCCCATCCAACGCTGACTGAAGAGGCGCTCGCATGTGTGGAATGTCAGTATATGTGGAAGGTGCATACCTGGGCTGACTGTCCCAAGCGTGCAATTATCATAACGCAGCAGGGATTTTTTTTATTCTACCTTGATGCATAGTTACAAGAGAATAACATACAAAAATAATAATTTCATTACGACGTGCCTGCTGTAATAACAGTGCCTGTGCACTTCATGACAAACGACCCCGACAAAGCCCCAGGTGAGGTTAGATTCTCACTTTCTCATTCACTTCTCTCAATGTCAACATAATAGTTTCAATCATGAATAGTTGGATTTAACAAAAATTATATAATGCGGTGAGGATAGGAAGCAAAGTGCTTACAGCCCGAGGGTTTAACAGAAGCATGTGTTCTAAACGGGCACTTTGATTTACACCCTCAGCAGAGCTCCATTATACAGTAGATACTCTGAACATCGGAGTAAAAAAAGAAGAACGTGTTGTTACTATGGGCGAAACAAACAGATAACGACAGACAGCACCTCCCAGCCAAGCTATGCAGGTATGTAGTGAAAGGGTGAGAGATGTGCTTTTTTTATGTATTGAGGTTTCTCTGCATTTAGCATCGGATTCTTTTATATCTGCATATGGAGTGAGGGTTTTTTTATACGTTTACTTTTTTTAAAGCCGTGTGAGGGGGGGCAATATTTTTTTAATAAATTCATTATTTCAAACACCAACATTGTGAATTGAGAAAAACTAAAAAAGATATATTTTATGAAATCAAATAGGCAGATCACGAGAAAATAAATATTATATATTTTTGACAAAGTTATACATTTGGTCGGGGGCAAAAAAGGAATTTTCAGATTAAAGTTATACATTTACAAGAAATAAATTGGGAATTATATGTTTGCCAAGCAACCACATTGTTTTACTTTGCAAGGTTGGGATCAACCTCAAAACCCCAGACGCTGCTGGTAGAAGTGAGAAACATACTTCTGACAATCTCTCCATTGCGTTTTAGTTTTTCATGCACAAACACCTCCTCCCATTCACTATGTTGTTCTCATCAGAATAGACACAAACATGCAAACATCTTTTCAAAGTCTGGATTTTAGGGTAGTATGGGGATTTATACACTAAAAGTATTTATTTGTTGAAAAAAAAAATTGCAGACTATAAATTGATTAGGTCTTCCACTGAAGGCCTAATAAGAGGCAGCGTTTGTCTGTGATGACGTTGAGTTGAGGAATTTGGTTTCTTGACAAAAGAACGTTTGGCGAGGGGCTTCCATCTCAGAGTTTTTCCTCTGAATATCAATATGTGTTTTTGCGTATAGTCAGAACACTGAACTGCGGCTGCCACGAGCACGAGCTAATGGAATGGTCACTGTAGTACGATGCAGCTGAGGAGTGTAACAACGACAAATATAAAGACTCTTGCATTCTGCACTGCGGGGGAAGCAAACAATTGTTACTGCAGCCATTGTTACTTTGTTCACGCAGGATAACTGCCACTTATCGGGAAGAAGGAGAAAAAATGATGTACTAAAACTATAAAACTGTCATTCAAAACCCTGCCAGACCTTTTCAAGGCAGCTTTTGATAACAATCTTTAAAAAGGCAATCACTATCTTGAATTGCATTCTGAAGAACGTAAGACCACTTTGGCTATTTACACTCATATACAAATAAATTCCCCTTACATTAATATTAAAATGCTTAGTGAAGCAGTAGAAGCCTCTCTAGATTTACAACTCCTTACCACTATAAAACATCTGAATTGATGCCCTGTTGAAAATAAATATAGGGCCTCAAAGAGAATAACATATAGCAAGGCAGGCAATTTATTGACTATAACATTCCAGGTGCTTGGGTTCCAGCAGCACTGACTTATTTGATCTGGCTCTTTCAGTTTGATGGATAAAGTGAATAAACTTGATTACAATAAACGAGACATGCTCATAAAGAAGTAATGATGACCAGAAAAAACATGTTATGTTATTCTTTGTTTTGCCATATCTACTTTTATGTTACTTTCTTCAATTGTAAAAACATTTATGCTTTTTGAATCTTGACAGTTGCAGTTGGAAGTGTACCAGTCAAGATGTCTGATCAATGCTCGCTCCTTTCATCTCACACTCACTCTTTTCCACTGAGTATTCACTTGGGATTTTAGAGGCAATAGCTTCTCTGTACGTTACTAACAAGACTAGACAACGGAATAAAACAGAGCAGATTGTCCTAACTTTTGGATAATCTCACAAAAGTAAAAAACAATGTATGTACCCCACATTTCCACAGATTGATTATCATTTGTGGTAAAATTGTTGGATGGATAAAATTATTTTCACATAAGAACTAAGAATGTGATCCATGTTCCTTCTCTTTTTTGACACTAACAATCCAGTTGCCATGTTGTCACACAGTCATGTTTTATCTTTTGAAATACAATGATTGACCCCACAGCCTTGCTGTGTTTGCAATCAAACAGTAGTGGGAGAAACATTGTGTGAAGTTAATCATTTTAGCTTTATTACTAAACTGTATTTTCATGTTGACGACGGAAAAACTGGCCCTTAACTTCCCTGAGGTCCCTTAACTTCCCGATGAAGATATCTGAACAAAAACACTTAAATCTTCCTTTTACAAACAAGTTAAAATGTTTACATTTGGAACCAAATCTGTGTAACAAAAGGTATTAAAAATAACTTCAACAATTTATCAGCCATAACAGCGCATGGGAACAAAATACTACTCTCATAATGTGCTGAGGCATTCTTAATTTTTTCATTAAATAATGATATATGTTTTTATTAACACTGAGCTGTATCATTAATCTTCAGGTTTCCAATGATTTGCAAAACTCATGTACTGTTGACTTCTTCTCTACCCCTGAGCATCCCCTGTCCCCCACCCCTACCTCTCGAAAAGAAGGGGAGGGAATGGTAAGAGGTTAGATTTTGCCCTATAAACAATAAATGTTCCCAAAATTGTTAGGATTACATGGTCACATGTTGGTATAAACTATCTATCCCCACAGTTACCCTGTTTAGGAGCGATTTGAATGACATTTTAAATCACAACACAAATCAGATTATACCCAATTCTTCAAGGTCTCCATGAGAATAGTATTGCAATACAACTGTAGGATTGTATAAAGTGCTTATAAGCATAATTTAGTAACAAATGTGTAGTAATGAGGAGCTACCTTTTAGAAAAATGATGGAAAGCCATTCCTAATATTCAATTCATTTGAGAAACCTAAACCCTGGAAGATGGGTTTGTGCAGGAAGACTAACAGGTACATCAGTGTGTATTTTGATGAGAGAGATGCTTGTTGAGATGTTCCCTAGTTGAGTGTGTTTCCCTGTGGAGTTTTGGGCCTACTCACTCTCTCTCCTTCTCAGTGAGCCGGTCAGTGATGGTGTCCTTGATGGAGGAGCGTGAACCCTTGTGGATCACCGGGTACCGGAGAGGTATCTGCAGGAAGCACGAGATCATCAGCACCAGGTGCGACGTGTAACCCAGGGCGACAGCCACACTCCCATCATCCTTTGCTGCAGGACACAGTAAAAAATACATGAAATTAAATCACACATAACATAACATAATAACATTAAGCAGAAATGTTGTTCTTATTACTCCACCAACACAACAAAGCCTCTAAGCCTACAGAATAACATCATGCAAATTCAATTCCAAACAGAAGCATCTTAAATCATCCAAAAGTCAGTATTTTATTACAACTTCAAATCACACAGTCAGCAATGTATGTTTTGTATGGACTTTCACTTTCATTACATGGAAAACTAAACTGTGTTTACATATACCATGTCCACATCTTGGGAACACAAACAAAAATAAATACAGTTCCAACCAAAGATAGTTTGGTATCCACAGGAAGGAGAGCAGCTGCATTCATGTGGGATACTGTTTTGAAAGTGATACAGAATTTGGCAGAACTTACAAAGTCCCAAAAAACGTTGGTTGCAGTGGGATCCCCAATTTCGTTCAGATATGTGCTTGAGAAGCAAAAGCATCTCCCCTCTGAGCCCGCCTGAGACTTTAGGGTGGAAACTGTATGCCTCTGTGAACATTTCTGACAGAGAAGCATCTTGCTTCAAGTACGAGGAATGGTTTCAAGACAGCACAATAAGTGGTTTCACATTCTCAAACAGCAGCAGGACATTGCTTGAGGCAAAGATTTAAAATAACCTGGTTTTTATCTTAATGCGCGGAAATAATAGACTATGGCAATTGTGCGTAGTATGTTCCTTGGCTCATGCTGTGTCTTCTGAAACAGAAAGCTTACGTTGGGGCTGGGTGCATTTTTCAATGATTGGAAATGTATTTACATTTATACGTTTTTTTATCACAGGCGGTCACTCGAACAAAAGCGTCTACTAGCGATGCTTGACTCGACTTTAGACGTTTCACCAGCGTTGCTTGTTGAAGCTGATCGTATTTTCATACATTCTTCATAAGTGCTTTCTGTTGAGGTGGTGGAGTATATGACTTGTGTTACCTCCTTGGGCAACAATTTTAGTTCAACAACATTTACAATTAATGTTTGTTTGGTCCATTTTAGATTTTTTTTAATACAAAAAAACTTTTAACGACAGACACAACTCGTCTCCTCG